>NC_051311.1:78318224-78370724 GCF_015220235.1 Choloepus didactylus
AATCTTTATGTTTAGCAATAGTACAGAACACAGAACACTTCCCATACCTTGTAATTTCATGCCATTTTTCTACTTAAATCATCTTTAAAATGGCACTACGGTGACAAAAGCTGTCGTTTCTAATGACTTGGATACAATCAAACTTGCACTTTCTTTACCATTTTTGACTTGGGTTGACGATATTATGTTTCTGCTGACATAGTGTTTTGTGGTATGTTTGTGTATCTGAGAAGACTCTGTTCTAACTAAGGTAAGTGGGTGGTCCTTAAGAGCATAGCATTATGGGTGCAGATTTTCAGAAGCCGCCAAAAAGAATGCGTCACTGTGTCCATTGATTTAATCATTATTTTGGAAAAATAAAGCTTTTGTTTAAATTTCATGCTGTGAAGAATTTCCTGTATCTGTATGTAGTTTAGTATATGCCAGTGTCAGAATCAATAATGGAAACTTAGCAAGAGTTCAGGAATACTTTTTGGTCAGATAATCAGGTCTTTCTACTGATGGGGGCTACAGAGGTAGGAAATCAGTGGTTTTCCCAGATTCCAGTATAAGTTAGCTAACGGCAATGTGTTAACATTTCTGTAAGTTTCTGTCTCATTTTTCTATTTCCATATGAAATAGCTCTTAAGAATCTTTTAGCAATTTCCTGTGATACCCTTTATTATCTTGTAGCACAGTGCTCACACATGCTCTCACTGGCACTCACAAGCAGGCAGACCCTACACATTTATACACACACATTAAAGGCACAGCCAGCTCAACAGATGTGCTCCTGTGTGGGAATCATATCACTTTTTCTGAAACATTGAAAGTGTGACTTTCAAGTAGTTTTAAATTTCAAATCAGCTCGGTCAGTATTTAATTTAGACATGTTGGTTTAACACCAAGCCACACCAGACCTTTTAAAGTTCAGTGGCTGTGATATAAAATTCTTCATTGTGTTGCACCAATAAATTGAGATGGGCAGTATAATTCTCCACTATCACTGGAACCATCATGGAATGAAATAAAGATTTTGATATAGGTCCTCACTCAGGTGCACATTTTCACAGTTATATTCAAAGTATGTGTTCAGAAAATTAATAAAAAAGCCTATAGATGGTATGTAGTTTATGGAAATAAGTGGCAAAAAACAAAAACAAAAACAAACAAAACAAAACAAAAAAAAAAACCAAAAAAACCAACTCTGCCATTTCTTTAAAAGATATTGGTCACTTTACATGCCAACATTAAAAGAGGCTGAATTCCTTTTCTCTGAGGACCACCTTTGGAACTGAGTTATTTAGTTTTTTATTTTTTTAAACTAAGCAGCCAAAAGAAAGAGCCACTTGACACCTCCAGCAAGTATCTCAGTTCTTTTCATATTGTCAATAGCTCCACTGATAGCACTGTTCTTTTGACAGCTAAAAGCAGATGTGTGGGTTAAGTATGGGAGCAATTCAAATGTCCATAGTAAACTGCAGGGGGGCAGAGAGAGCTCAGAGAGCAGCAGCTTTAAAGTAATTGACTAATACAGTAAGGATATTAAAGTCATTTAGTGCCAAAAGGGAACACACTGATCCCTGACCCTCAGCCACTTTGGAGTAATCTAGTATTCAATCCAGCGTGTAATGACTGCCAGGCCTGTCAATCCTCCAGGCTCTCCAGTCAAATGCCTGTGGCTACTATTGGCTTATGGTGAAAGGACAGAAATGCAAGGAAATGCCTCTCAATCAGCCTATGATGTGATAATGTTATTGCTCCAATGTATTCTATATTGTCCCTGCATAGTTTAATCTGTTGAGACCCATGTCAAAAATTGCCCTTGTTCCCTAGAGGTCTTTACTCAACCTTTTAGTAATACAAGTGGATTTGAAAGGAATGGGGGTAACTCACTTGATGAATTGTTTCCAGCTAATATGTTAAAAAAATAAGAGGTCAACTGTGGTGTAAAGGCTATCCGTGGAAGGTATAAATTAGAATAAGTGTGTCAGTAATCTGATTTGTAAGCCCTTGTTCTTCTTTCACTCCAATGGGCAAATTATTTAACAATAAAAAATATTTACCCAGAAATTTATTTACATGCTGGCTTATTCGTATTTTGTGCAGGCACCAAAAAGGAGTTTTAACAGGGGAAGCTGTCAGAATAAAAGATGTACTTATTTCTGCCACTTTGAGCTCTTAAAAGTTGGCCAACTTCAGGGAAGCTTGCATTTTAAATGAGGTGTTTTGCATTTTGGAAAATATAATTATTGCTACAGGCTGAGAGTGGGAAAAAAATGTTAAATGAGAATGCAGAAATTGCCATTTTTTCATTATTTTCACTTTGCTAATTAAGACCTTAGAAACTGTCCCACATAGAGTCTCTACAGTTAAAAAGTTAAAACAGGATAATGATTATTCAAATATCATTTTATTATTTTACAAAGAGTCTCTGTATTTTTTAGTCATTCCCCCATTTACTTTTCCAAACCCACTGTAGAGAATCTTTGGAAAGAGAACATGCCAGTGATGGTAATGCACTACTATTTTTAGAGAACACGAAGGTTACATAATGGGAGGCATTTTGCCTATTTTTGTTCTGTAAGAATCAGTCCAACTCTCCACAGGAAGGGTGCTACATGAATTGAGAAACAAAAGTGAACTTCTCTTTGCCTTTCAGTCTGAAATAACTTTGTTTCAAAAACAAATGACTTTCCCCCTCCTTCAGCCTGTCCTCGTGCAGTTCAGCACTCTAAAATCATTAATCAATGTGTGGTTGCATTCAAAAAAGCATGCTACACATATTGCCTACTTTTTCCACTTGAGATATTCTGAATTTTGCATACAATTTTTGGCAGAGAATTAAGAGAGAGAGGAAAATCTTAGTTTGTGTTCAGTGAATCCCCAGACCTCAGGGGCAGAAAGGAGCAGGAGAAATCCCATCAGGGTATCTCAGGCAATTTTTCATTAATACCTATGACAGATTGCTTCACCACAGGCTATTGTTTTCATGGAAAGTTCAAATACAATAGAATGGGAAACGGTGTGTTCTTAACACATAATGGCACAATTATTACCTACTATATATATGTATATATATATATGTATGTATATATGACCTTTGTCGCCTAGAACATTGATACCTTTCATTATGATGTACCTTTCTAGAATAAGAAGAATGGTTGCACAGCTTTAGAGTTTGTTCTTTAGTAGTCTAATTATCTGTTAAAAGTTTTGACAGTTTTGCTAACAGGTCAAATAGAAGGGAAACCAAATAGGTCAAAAGAATCTTAGGGCACCAAAGGACCTGGGGATTAATTTGTCTACTCTTTCTACCTCCTGACATCAAATAGCTATGCTGTTTCAGGTCAGGGTATATTTTATACAAAATTCTAAATCTCAGAATCATGTGTATCTGAAAAAAGCAATATGATGCCAAAGTAATATCTTGATTCTACAAGCAAAAGGAGAATATCAGTCTTCATCACTATGCGTTGCATTATAAGCTTCTTCAGTGAATTGAGGCTCACTTCATCCTACCATCTCCTTAGAAAAATAGGTGAGCCAGTTTCACACTTTTTCTAATAACCTGTTCTTAATGAGAGTTGTAGAGTATATGTGTAGTCTTCTCTAGAATGATTGTGAGTAAAGCCTCATTCTGTCTTATAATCAATATGAGTTTAATAAACATTGAATCGGTTAAATGGGTATAGAGAGCAACTTTACTCCCACTCAGGCTTAGAACTTTCTTCAGTGATTAAAACCCAGTACAACTCTCAGAGAATGAAGATAATCCCACCATGGTGTAAAATTATGGAAAGCCATCAATTAATTGAGCAGGTACCCCTTTAGCTACAATAGAATTAAGGGCACATATTGTACCTTCATTTCTTATAATCAATATGTGTTTGAAAAAATTCATTCCTTTGGCAAATACAGAATTTCAGCTTTGCACATGGCATCATGCTGGGCTATGTAAAGGATATAATGAAGAAAAAGATGTAATGTCTGTCTCAAAAAGCTTACGGACCAATATGGGAGGTGAGATACTAGAAAACTATAGTACATAATTGAAAGGAGGGACAGCAACTAAAGTTATTAAGCACTTAAAGCTAACCATTTAGTCTATATCAATCCAATTAATGGGCAGAGGCACATTGTGAAATATTCATTTTCATTTGTTGAGCTATCCTTACTGAGGCTCAAGAAAGTTGTCCTGTTGCAAAGTTGAATTTTATCATATTTGAAAAAAATTCTCTCTGTCTTTGAGACCCATGTTATCCCAGCAAGATATATCTCTTCCATAATGGGTAAAATGAGGCCAGAATTCCCTCATGTGTACAAAGACCCCCATGCTCTTCCAAATTGAAATTCCATTTTTCATTTTAAGGAAAGGTAAGACTTTCCTTAACGGAGTCAATCATGAGGTACGGTGAAAGCAAAGCAAACTTTATGTGAGCTCATCTCTTTTTAAATTGACCTCCAAGGCCACAAGGGCAGGAACTATATCTTATTTCTTATTGTAGTCCAAATTTGGTAGGAGTTTAATAAACATTGAATCGGTTAAATGGGTATAGAGAGCAACTTTACTCCCACTCAGGCTTAGAACTTTCTTCAGTGATTAAAACCCAGTACAACTCTCAGAGAATGAAGATAATCCCACCATGGTGTAAAATTATGGAAAGCCATCAAAATATTCAGTCTATTTATAATTGTCAGGGTTTCTGCCATGTTTTTAACATGATATGATGAGAAAACTTACATGTATAAACAAGTAAATATGTTGTCTTCTGTGTGAATTTTATAAATCCATATTTAGTGTAAATTTGTATCATTTGGTTAGTGTCAATGGATGATTTGTTCACTAACCAGTTATATCTATATTTACATTTCTATTCAAGCTATTGGCTTAGAAGCTACTCTTCTCATTAACAGTTACTAAGATAACCTACAGAATTTTTTAAGCATCAAAAAATTGCGAATATTATCTCTTTATTTTTTCCCTTTTTTTAGCCTGGGCTTCTGGTCTTTGTTTTTTCAACTTTTTTATTGTAAAGTGAAAAACATATTCAGATCAATTGCACAAAATATAAATGTACAGTACAAAGAATGATCACACATGAGCATCTGAGTAATCACCAGCTAGGTCAATCAACACAAAGTTGGCAGTAATCCCAAGGTATCCTTTAGTCCATTCCATGCTCTACTCCTGCCTACCCCCACTTCCTGCCCCCCAAGGGTAACCAGTACCCTAACTTTAACATTAGAGTTTAATTTTGTTTAGTCATTAAATTTCAAATGCATGGAATGACTTTTGTATCTAGCCTCTTTCACTCAACATTATGATTGACAGATTCTTTGTTGTTTTGTGTGTATCATAGTTCAGTCATTTTCATGGCTGTACACCAATCATTTACAATGTAGCACGATTTATTTATCCATTCTACAGTGGATAGACATTTGGATTGCTTTCAGTTTGGGGATATTACAGATAATGCTGTTTTGAACATGATGCATGTGTGCATGTGTCTTCTTTTGTGTTTTATGTTGTGTGTATAATGAGATGAATTGCTGATTATAAATTATGGGTATGTTCCAATTTAGAAAACAATACCAGTTTTCCAAAGTGGTTGTACCAATTTACACTTTTAGTAACAGTCCATAAAAGTTTCTGCTATTTTATATCCTTACCAGTAGTCTTAATCGTTAGTATTATTAGTTTTAGCCATTCTTTAGGGATAGCTAATGATATCTCAATTCAATTTGCATTTTTTTCTGATTTCTGATAAAGTTAAGCACCTTTTCATAAGTTTATAGGGTAATTTTGGTAGATTTGCAAATTGCCCTTAAAAACTGCACTGATAGCATCAACAATATGGAATGCATGTTTTCTCTCACCCTTGACAACACTGGGAACTATCAAACTTTAAGTAAAAAATGGAATGCATTATTATTGTTACTCATTTCTTTATGGCTGACTTTGAGTATATTTGTAGGTAAGCTTTTTGCCATTTTTACCATTTCTTCTGTGTGATCTATATGCATGTCCTTTAATCCTTTTTTAAAAATGGATTATTTATTTTATTGATTTTTTAAAAAATTAATATATTTACTAAGTAAGATTTTTGTCTGTTGCAAATATTTCCTCTAGTTTGTCCCTTGATTTGGTTTACACATTTTTTAGTCATACAAAAGTTTTCTTTATGGTTGTAGGGTTTTGTGTAAGTTTATGATGGCCTTCTCTACTGAATTCACCACGTGTTAATTTTTTTAAAATAGCCTGTGTTTTCTTAAAGCTCTTTTATGATTTCAATTTTTACAATTAAATTTTTGATCTATTGGGGATTTATTTTAGAGTAAGAAATTGTACAATAATTTACTTTTCCCTTTTTCCCCCAAATGGCTAGCTAGTTGTCCTAATACCATTGATTAATGCATCTGTTTCCCACTGAATTGTATTGTCACCTTTGTCATTTGCTAAATTCCCATGTGTCTTTATTTCTGGACTCTGCAGTTTATTCAGTTTTTCTGTCTATTCCAATGCCAGTTATATACTGTTATAATCAAATTATTTTTAATGTGTTAATAGAGGGTTTTTTTCAGAAAATTCCTAGATATTTCTTCACATTGACTTTTCTGGATAAACTTCAGTACAATTTTGTTAAATTCTCACCAAAATGAGTGTGATATTAAATTTATATCTTAGATTAATTTGTGGGAAAATCACCATCTTTGCAATATTGATTGTTCCTATCCAGCAATAGGATGTCTTTCATTTGTTCAAATTTTCTTTTAATCTCTCTTTTCTATTTACTTTCTCTTTTGCTAAGTGAATAACTTAACTTAGCTAAGTGAATAACTTAACTATTAGGTTTCAAATGGAAACTTTAAGATAAGCCCAATTTGACAACGGTTCATCATCAAATGCCATTTATTACAAATGTCACATAGTTTTAAAAATGCCCTTTAATTAACACACGTATTTGTGTAAACATGTTGTCCTGTATGGAGGAAATGAAAATGCACTGTTTCTCTTATAAGAAATTACTGTTCTCAGACCCACCAGAAGTCAACCTAGCTGCATAGGCACACGTGTACCCATGTGCATGTGATATATGCATAGCTTGTGATCTTCATACAGGAGAAAGGGGGGGGATTCAAGTCAAAATTATGTGCATATTCAAATGTATACATGATTAGTTTCAGACACAATACCAACCTTCATATAAAGAGAATTAAGTACCTCAAGTAAGAATTAAAAGTAATATTTTTTCTATGTTACCCATATTTGTAATAAATTAACTATAGAGGTAGGGAGTATATTTCCTCTAAGAAACAAGCTCTTGTCATGATCAGGTTGTTATTCTTCATTGCAGTTATTCAGTGTCTGAAAGCCTAATACCCAACCAATATAATATGGTACCCTACTTGTCCATAAGGCAACTTGGTCTGGTTAGACAGCAGTATAGTTGGGTGAAGTTGTACACAAGCACAACAATCGACCAAACAGCTACAAAGTAAGCATGGAATGCTTATCACGTGTTTAAAGTGTCCCTGTGAAACAGCAAACCCTGAACTGGATAAACTGACTATAAAAGGATATCAGAGACATGAAAATTGCTGTAGGTCAAGGAAGATGATTCCATACATTAAATAGGATTTATAGTGAGCCTTCTAGTTTCCTTAAGAAATGAATGCTACCTGGTATGGGGAAAGTGGACATTCCAAAGAAAGAGAACAAACTGAGCAGATAGTACGGTGGTCAAAATGTTTGTGGGTGGAATATGGAGATATGGAGGATCTTGAGAACCTGACCTTTTCCCTTTTATCTACAACTCCAGCTCTACAACTTTTAACACATAATAGGCTTAAATAATGCAATGTTGTCTACCTTCTTGAGTTCAAATATGCTTCATTGCTTAACAATCAGGCATCACTGAGATGCTCAAAGGCTATGAGAGCACAGTTGTTGCCTCACTTGGCTGGTTCTATTCTCTTTTTACTTAAAAATCTAAGCACTCACAGGAGAGCTACAGAAGGGCTTGTTTTTTCCTTAAGTGAACTAGTACTAAAACTCTAGCCTTCTGTTTCCCAATTCAAACTACATAATTTTATCCTTACATAATAAAACTACAATTTCTTCTATAATATTCCTTCAGGGGCATTTTAATCTAATAGAACCATTTTGTAAGCTTATTATAGATGACAACACAGTCTTCTCTAAGCCAGATTTCAAACACAAACATATACATATAGCTATACAATGCATAAATACTCACACACAAACTTACACACATGCACATTTCTTTATTACCTCAGAATAAAAATGCAACTGAATTTATTAGCCTAAGAGTGGCACCAAATGGAAATTTATGCACATACATTTAAAAAACAGAACCCTTGCAAATAAAGCAGTTGCAGCCTATTAATTTTCCTCTTTGACAGTTTCTTAAATTCCCCTAAAAAAATGAAACAGCATGAATACTGTCAATATATCACAACAGCCACATTAGGTTTTGTGATATACATCATAATATAAAGAGCACTATTAGAGCACAACCTGGGAACCATTAAATCATTCTAAATCACTGTTACATTCCATTAGTGTCAATGGTGAAACCACATAATAGGCTTTATTACAAACTTCACCTTGGTAGGCCATTGTCTCTAATAACCACTTCTCTATGATGTGGTATCATACCCAGAAATCCAGGGAGATAATAAAGGCTCCCTTATTTCTTTTTTATTGGATGGGTAAAGTTAAATTTAGCTGTAAGTAAAAAAAAAAAAAAAAATCCTGAAGCTTTGTTCACTAACTGCGAGTTGCTGCTATTTGGAAAAAAAAAAAAAAAAAAAAAAAAAAAAAAAATTAGGCAGACTTGGGAAGAACAGTTTGAAATAAATTTAAAACCCGGCAATGCCGAGGCCAGTGTAGGCTGGGCAGTGCCAGCAATTACGATGTCATTTTTGAAATGCGGTTTAGTACATTTGTGCGCCTCTTTACACTTTTGTTCAGGAGCAGAGTATTGATTATAGAAACACTGTAAGTTTCAAACCTGCCCTTTCCCTCATTCTCCCCTGGTTTGAGCTGTACCCTTTTAAAAAGTCATTTGGGCACTTTGTTGAGGTGAGGCTGGTAAGGACTTCAGCTCAAACTGAGATCAATTTTCAGATGTTTCACGGAGAATTGCACAATGTTCTGTGCTCCTCTTCTTTACAAATAGAACCATTTATTCCCCTCCCCCCACTACACATTTTAATCACAATCCCTTCATTCTATGTCTTGGATACCATCACATATTAAACACTCTCCACAAAGATTTCTACTATACAACAGACATATTTGTTATTGGCTAGAGAAATTTTAGGATAGAATAAAATAGGTGAAAATCAGATGCAAAGGCACAGGTGAGTAAGTCTCACAGATGGTTGAACTAGTTTATTATGTAACAGACTACCATTTCAAAGTTAATAGCTTAAACTTCTCCATACATCATTCTTGAATACTTATAAAATATTTAAGAATTATTGATTATAAATAAGTACATATATTTACTAAAAATAACAGTCTACTCTTTGGAGGTGAGCTTTGAGTAAAGTCAAATAGATTATTTTCCTAAAGACTCCACTTTGCTTTTGGGCCCATTCTTTAAGACCAGACTTAAAACCATAATATTACCATATCTATCCCTATGATAGGATGATGTCTTAGCCCAGGAAAGGAAAGGAATGAGGCAAAAAGGAAAAAAAAAAAATAGATTCTGAGAAGTAGAATGAACAAGCTGTAGTTGAACAATTCAGAAAAATAAACAGAATTAGTAGTGAGGTATCAGGTAGAGGTACTTTGTAAAGAATTATCTGATAAATTGACAAAAAAAAAAAAACTTGGAAGTCATAAAATAGATGAAAGATAAAATATAGAATTCTAGCATTATACCAGTAAATTTTTTTAGAATGTCCTTATGCTATGAAACTTCTAGATTTCTCCATTAATAGTGAGGCTGGTTTACACAAATTAGATCTATGAGGTAGATGTGAAAACACATCCCTCTTTTTTCCAATTTTCCTTTCCTTGCCTTGCCTCTCTCCCTTCCTCTCTCTCTCTCTGTTTTGCCCTTCTCTCCCTCTTTCCTTCTCTCCCTCCTTCTTTCCTTCCCTTTTTCATTAACAGTCTATTACAATGCTGCTTTATGCATAATATGTTTGCAAATAAAAATTCAGGGAAGTGTTAATATAGCACTCCATTGGGGAAAAATTAAAAATAAAAAACCCATGAGGCTTTTTATGGGGATTTGAACAGAGGGAAAGCATAGGCTTGATTTACTATCTCTGTCGCCTAAAGAAAGTCTTTTATCTAAAGCTTCACCTCTGACCTTGTTTTCTACTTTCAGGGTATATTGTATTTCTCTTTTTTTGTTATATGACTGGTTTGCAATGCCATTGATGTTCATAGGGAAGTGAGAGAATTGGTCTTTGAAAAGTCCATGCTCTACTTTACGAAGGCTACCTTTATTTTCTATTTTTGTGATATTTTCTCTTTTTGCTCTTGAAAAAAATCCTGATAGAGGCTGATTCTTAAATACCTCGGAAAACTTACCCAAGTAAAAATTGCACCATTTAAAATAATGTGTTCACCTGCTCTTGTTTTCAGTTTTTCTCTGGTGTTAAGTTGGCACCTCAGACACTGTCTTTCTCAGAGGTGAATATCAGTGTGCCATGCATATACAGGTATCACAATTAAAAGAAAACGTGTGTGTGTGTGTGTGTGTGTGTGTGTGTGTGTATTTAAGAACTGACTTCAGGCTTCAAATGAACACTTCTTAGGTTTGGTTTGTTTCACACAGTTACCAGGTCAAGGATGAAAAACAAACAAAAGCAAAAACAAGTCAAGCTATATATTAAGTATTCTTAATTTCACTTGCCTTTTTGATGCTAGAAAGATTTTGCTGAAGGCTGGAAGCACAGAGACAGACTTTGTAAGATTAAAAATATATAAGGACTGCTTCACACAATTCTGGTTTTGGCTAGGTGTTCAACACTCCTTCCAGACGGAAATGGTGAAGATTGGAAGATGTGGGGAAAACTTTGGCGATAGGATGATAATGTGGCTAATCAGACAGCATCAAACAACCCACTAATTTCTGAAAATGCTAACCTATATTCCACATTCTTTACATCCATTCCGGTTTAAGAAACAATGTCTCAGGCATTGTAATATGTGTTTGTAAATCCCACTTTGGAGAACCGAGAAAAGCAATGCCATTAAATACTCTTTTTCTGGCCTAGTACATACTTTGTGCTACTTCTTGTTAAATACATACACATTAATGTTTCATGGCACTGCCAAACCTGAAATTCTCTCTCAGTCGTGTAAAGATTGAGAAAAACAGGCTTTCCAGATTGAGCATTGGGTAATCAAATATACTGTACATTGTTTACAGTGACTGATTTGAGACTACAGTTTTTATATGAGTATGTCTCTGTAGACTATACATTTATCACTTGTTTTACAAAAATAATGCACCTTTCATTTGTCCAAATAAAATGTAGTGTCATTTTCTTTAAACCATCAGATAAATATCTAAACATGGATTTTCTTTATGAGAATGATCAGTTCACACAGTTTCCCTTATAAGCCTTTGCACATTGACGTGTGGAGTATTTAGAAGTCTGTAACTTTTTTGCAATTATAATTACAGGCTGAAAGATTCCTTCTTAGAAGAAGATAGCCGGTAGTATTTCACTCAGTACTTTTATGACCGGGTGTTAGAAAGCTGCCTGCTAAACCACAAATCTCATTCCATTACAGAGTCCTATAACCTTGAGCTAATCAGATATCAGAAGGCCAAGTGGAATGCCCCTACCTTACATTTATTAATATATACTAAGGCTCTTTTTTTAATAGTCAGAATTGTTTGAGTGCCAAGATTATTGCAAACATGCAGATACAAAGACTTGTATGGTTTAAAATGTATGGGATAAGAAAAGACACAATAGACTAAATACTATATCATTTTTCCTGTCCTCTCTTCTCTCCTCTCTCTCTTCCCAATGATCATCCCATGAGTTTCCATTCTTCTTTAATAAGTTAATTAAAAGCACAGTTTTAAATACAGGATTTCAGTTAAAAAATGGAGAGGGAAACAACATGAAGCAAACACTTATGGAATTCTTGCTGAGTGGTAGGCACTCTATTTTCTATAAATAACTTAATTAACCACTCAACAACTCTATAAGGTATGTAATGCAAGTGGGGTTTCCATATTTTTAAGTGATTAAACTAAGAATCAGTATCTTTCTCAGGGTAAGATAACCAGATCTTGAATTTAGATATTCTAACTCCACTTAATTAAATTTAGTACAATGGCTCCTGCCTTAGGGGATTGGCTTAGTCATTCATTCTTTCTTTCAACAAATTTTATGAAGGGGCTACAATGCCAAATACTCTGACAGTCTGAAGAAATACGGCCATGAATAAACTCAGTGCCAGTCCTCAAGATTATCATATTTCATTGGGGAGGGACACACCCAAATACAAAAATTCAGTTTAGCATGACAGATGGTTTGACAGAGTCACACTTGTGGCACGATGTACCGATGTATTGGAGGACTTATGTACATTGTTGGGATAAGAGAGTAAAATCTTTCTCAGTAGAAGGAATATTGATGATGAATCCTGAATGAGAAGTGAATTTGATAGAACTGTGAAATTCAGACAAAAGAGCAGCCACGTAATGGTAAAGAGGCAAAAGGTGCTGGGACTATCAAAACTTGTAGTCTGACTTGATGTTTCTACTGTGAGCATCAAGTACATCAGAATATGCAAACACAAATCTGGAAACGTTGGTCAGTGCTGGATTGCAAGTAGCCTCCATAAATCATGCTATGGCTTTGGTTGCATGAACTAACACTGGTTTATTATTAATTATAATAGCAGCTGTGAGAGCTACTAAAGTCTTTTGCTAATTATCTTTGCTTTATTGTGTGTATGCTTATTCTAATCTATAGATTTACCTCTTTGAGGTGTCTATCATGAGTTAAAGACAAAACTAGAAATAACATTACCTTATAGATATATTATAATTTTATAAAATATACTGCATTACTTACTTTTTTTGGTTCCAAATTTAGTACCCCAATTTAAAAGAAGTAAAATATAAAACTACAGTAATATTAACAATATATACCCACTGCCTTGGTTCTAAGACTCAAAATCAAGATATTGCTCTTTCTCAGCCTTCTGATAAGGATAGATCTTTGTAACCCATTATTTCCGTTAGCCGTCTAAGTCGTACAGAGACTGCA
This sequence comes from Choloepus didactylus, assembly GCF_015220235.1. Taxonomy (NCBI): domain Eukaryota; kingdom Metazoa; phylum Chordata; class Mammalia; order Pilosa; family Megalonychidae; genus Choloepus; species Choloepus didactylus. The sequence goes on from NC_051311.1 coordinate 78,331,491, forward strand.
TTTTGTATTGGACAAAGCAAAGGTTTGTGATTGCTTAGTCTTGCTAATTCAGTTTCCCTAATATAAAATGGGAATAATAGTACCTAGATAAGTTATTTTTGTGAAGAGTAAATGACATGGCATAGATAATATTTCTAAGCCAATGTCTGGAACTTGCCCCTTTTAAATTCCCATCTTAAAACAAAGATATCTATTTAGGAGAGAAACTACAAGGTTTATATGGCGTTTTCTACTTATTTGTAATTTCATCTAAGCTATACAGGAAAACATCAGCATCTAGTCAAGATTTATATAATGTTTTCTAGAGGTCACAGCACAATCTAGCATACAGAATTCTGGAGAAACTGGTATGTATAATAATTATAATGACAGTAGTAGTAGAAATTATAAAACTAAAACTTATTTGACAGTATTGAGTTCTTCACATACATTGTCTTACCCTTCACATAACCCTTCAAGGTATGTTCTTTCATCATTCTCATTTGATACCAGAGTAAATTATGACTTGTAAAGTTTAAGTGACATGCTTCCAAAGCACTCAGAGGGTAAAGGAAGAGACAGCACTTGGCTTTTAACACATGACTGTTTAACTCTACAGCACAAGTTCTTAATACAGAAATTCAAAACTCCAGTTCTCCAGTTTGATTGAAAAGGAAACAGACTGGGATCTTCAAAAATAGCAATTAATCCAATAGGAGCCATACAATTTCTCTTGGTTGTTACAAATCAGTAAAATAATAGTCAAGACCATAAATGAGTTAATTAACATGCAAGCAGAAAGTAATTAATGTTTATTTGACTAAATCCGAACCAAGGAGTACCTCCAACTATTATCTCTGAAAATGGTTTTACAATGCACAGCTACATTTTGGTGCAAATTTGCACAACTTTAAACTATCTTTAAAATCAAAGAGATTTTGCTGAAAAATTATAAATTTCATATTTTGTTATAACTAAAACTTTTATATTTTTTATTTAACCTGTTTGTTACTTTGAATACATATTTTGAATTAAAATGTTCCTGAGTCTGTAAAAAAGTATTTGAGTAGAGCTTATTGCCAGTCGTTGTCTACATTTTTGCAATTTATCAAGCTGAAGTTAAATAGGTCAAAACTTGAAGAATATCTATTTTCAGTCATATTTGAAACCCTTCCCTCCCTTATAAAGACATATAGATTAACTATTTCTAACTATATCTATTTCTATATGACATTTGCAAATTTAAATTATTATTTTAATACTGAATTTCTTGCTAACAATTATGTTTCCAATAGCTTATAGGATATACATTTACCCTTGTTTCATAATTCAATTCCAAAGGGTTTACTCACTTTTGTTTTCTAACTGAAAATAATAACTCTAAAATATGTGGACAGGGAGAAGAACCTAAGATGGTGATTAGGTGAGACAGGCCAAAAAACAGCTCTGTGAAAAATACTAGATAAAAACCAGAAAGTGACCCAGAACACAAGTTCCAGTGATGCACCAGACAGACAAGGTCTGCTAAATCTATAAGGACTGTGCATTTGGTGAAACCAGGAGTCTGCCTTCTGAAACGAGTGAGTGAGTTGGCTGAAAGGCCGGCGGCTGCGCTGCAGTGTGGGAAAAAGGTGGGTTGGTATTTGGAGACAGATTAGTTCTTTAAAAAAAAAAAAAAAAACCGGGAGTGGCTGTGGATACAATGAGGAGAACCACACGGCAGGAGCAGGCTGGGACAATGCCTCAGTGTCTGACGTGGAGGACAGCCCTTCCCACACCCACTGCTGATTGTCTGGGGGCCAAGGAAGCAGAAGGGAGCCAAAAGAAGAAAGAAACCACACCCCTTGCAGCCATCTCCCTGGAGGCCTGGGGACACTCCTGCTCAGGGCCGGAACCATAGCCCAGAGCTCCGCCAAGAAACCCAGTGTGATGGGGAGTCTTTCCCGCAGCACCGTGCACATGCCACAATATCGGCTGTGGACAGTGGACTTTAGTGCTCCCACAGCTAACTGTCCTGGAGCTGGGAAGGTGGAGCTGTGTGAAAAGGGGGAAATTAACATGCCCCATTCAGCCAACTTTTCAACAGGCTGGGAACGCCCCTGCATGCCCGGTGGCCCAGGGCTTCCCTGGTGGGCCGGCACGCACTTGTGACATGGCACAACCTTGCCTCAGCAGAGGTCCTGGAAGAGCACGGCTAAGAAGGGGTACCCACTCGGAAATCCCAGGGACCCTACGCCAATACCAAGAACTTGTGGGTCAGCGGCAGAGACAATCTGTGGCAAGACTGAAATGAAGGCTTAGACTCTTGCAACAGCTTTAAATCTCTGGGAACACATGGAAGGTTTGATTATTAAAGCTGCCTTGCCTCCCTAACCACCCAGACACACGCCCTACATTCAGGGCAGACAGCACCAACAACACACCCAAATTTAGTGCACAAATTGAACCCCACAAGAATCAGATCCCCACACACCGCAAAGACAAAGTTGGGGAGAACTGACTTGAGGGGAATAGGTGGCTTGTGGAGACCATCTGCTGGTTAGTTAGAGAAAATGCACACCACCAAGCTGTAGTTCTGACAAATTAGAGATTAGACTTTGAATAATCTTACATAGCCTAAAAGAACCCTATCAAGTAAAGCAAATGCCAAGAGGCCGAAAACAACAGAAAAACTTAAAGCATATGATAAAACCAGATGAGATGGAGAACCCAAACACAAACACCCAAATCAAAAGATCAGAAGAGACACACTACTTGGTTGAATTAATCAAGGAACGAAAGACAGACAATGATAACATGGCACAAGATATAAAGGACATGAAGAAGAGCATGGCACAGGATATAAAGGACATAAACAAGACCCTAGAAAAGCATAAAGAAGAACTTGCAGGAGTAAATAAAAAAACAGAAGATCTTATGGAAATAAAAGAAACTGTTGGCCAAATTAAAAAGACTCCAGATACTCATAATACAAGATTAGAGGAAGTTGAACAACAACTCAGCCTCCTTGAGGACTACAGAACATAAAATGAAAGAACAAAAGATAATGGGGAAAAAAACAAAAAAATCAAAATGGATCTCAGGGATATGATAGATAAAATAGAATGCCCAAATTTAAGACTCACTGGTGTTCCAAAAGGGGAAGAGAAGGGTAAAGGTCTAGAAAGAGTATTCAAAGAAATTGTTGGTGAAAACTTCCCAAACCTTCTACACAATATAAATACACAAAGCATAAATGCCCAGCAAACTCCAAATAGAATAAATCCAAATAAACCCACTCCAAGATATATTCTGATCAGACTGTCAAATGCTGAAGAGAAGGAGCAAGTTCTGGAAGCAGCAAGAGAAAAGCAATTCACCACATGCAAAGGAAACAACATAAGACTAAGTAGTGACTACTCAGCAGCCACCATGGAGGCGAGAAGGCAGTGGCATATTTAAAATTCTGAGAGAGAAAAATTTCCAACCAAGAATACTTTATCCAGCAAAACTCTCCTTCAAATTTGAGGGAGAGCTTAAATTTTTCACAAACAAATGCTGAGAGATTTTGCTAATAAAAGACCTGCCCTACTTCAGATACTAAAGGAAGCCCTACCAACAGAGAAACAAAGAAAGGAGAGAGAGCAGACATATGTAGAACATTACATCTCAGGTCACCGGGACACACATTCTTCTCTAGTGATCATGGAACTTTCTCCAGAGTGGACCATATGCTGGGACATAAAACAAGCCTCAATAAATTAAAAAAAAAAAAAAAAATTGAATTTGTTCAAAGCACATTCTCTGACCACAGTGGAATAAAAATAGAAGTCAATAACCATCAGAGACTTGGAGAAGTCACAAACACCTGGAGGGTAAAAATGAGGGGGAGATGAAAACATTCCCGGATAATCAAAAGCTGAGGGACTTCATCACCGGTAGATCAGTTCTATAAGAAATGCTAAAGGGAGTTGAGCAGGCTGAAAGAAAGGGACACTAAACAATTGACTGAAAACTACATGATTTCCAGTAAAGATCACATCATAAATATAAATACCAATACTATTGTATTTTTGATTTGTAACTCCACTATTTACTTCCTACAGCATCTAAAATACATAAACTGTAATGACAAATCAGTGGTTTTGGACTCAATGTAAAATATGTAATTTTTGACAAGAACTACATAAAGGTGGGGGAATGGAGGAGTATAGGAACATAGTTTATGTGTCCTGTTGAAGTTAAGTTGGTATCAAAGAAAAACAAGATTGTTATAGATTTAAGAGGTTAAATTCAAGCCCCACAGTAAACACAAAGAAATTATAAGAGAATATGATCATAGAGATGAATAGTAGAGTAGGGGTTACGAGAAGTGGGGGAAGGGACAATGGGGAGTTAAGAAATGAGTGTAGGGTTTCTGTTTGGGGTGAAGGGAAATTCCTAGTAATGGATAGTGGGAAGGTGATAATATTGCAACATTCTAAATGTGATTAATCCCACTAATGGAATGCTACGGAGGGGTTGGAATGGGAAGATTCCGGCTGTATATATGTTTCCACAATTGAAAAAAAAAAAAAATAGGCAGTCTAAATAGATGACAATCAAATGCCAAGGATGATCCTGGATGGAATCTGAGGATGGAGGAGAGGTGGCTCATAGGGACACAGATGGGACATTAAAAAAAAAAAAAAAAAAAAGGAAATATAGAATGTAAGCTTTGTATCAATGTTGAATTTCTTGAACTTCTTAGCTGCACTTAATGGGATTGCATAAAAGAGTGTTCTTGTTCATGGGAAATGTATATGTGAATTATATTGTTTGTTCAAAGATGTGTGCAGCTTGCTCTCATATGTTCAGAGGACAGAGCGATAGATGATGGATGATAGGGAGGGAGGGAGGGAGGGAAAGAAAGAAATGGTGGTGTGACAGGATGTTAAAGTTGGTGGATGGGGTATCGGGGGAGGGGGGAAGGGGTATGCTGGGATTCTGTGTATGGGGTTTGTATTGTTTTTGCAACTGTTCCTGTAAGTTTGAATTTATTTCAAAATAAAAATTAAAAAAATAAATAAATAAAAAATAGAAAAAAAATGTGGACAACTGAAAATATATTTAGGAACAATTTGTTTCCTAAAAATGTATTGTGCATTATTTTGATCTTATCAAACAAAAAGGTCATGGGAAAGAAACACTTTGCTTTATGTTTAACTTATAAAAGTATTTAAAAGGGTCTTCTTAAGCATTAGTACTTCAATAATTCATTTAAATATTTATCTGAATGTCATTATGCACTTGATGTGGAGTCACTGCCTTTAAAGAATAAGTAGAAATGAAGTCAAGGCTATGAAGGTAAAGATCAGCTAAAAGTAAAATTTGCTTTGCCAAATGATTTATGCAAAAATTTTTAATGAAACACAGAGAAGGATAAAATTTGGGCCCAGAAAGATTAATGCATTTAGTCAAAATATATGGAAACCAACGACAATGACAATAAAAAATGAGTGAATGCTATAAGCCAAGTACTGAGGCAGTTTTGGGGATACCACTGGGAACAAGAAAGATGTGGAGCTTCTGGTTTACTGTGAGGAAATAAATAAAAATGTAAAAAATTAAAAAATAAAGTAATGTTAATCAGTGATGAGAATTCTTAAGTAGATAAAACTAGAACATGATGTGATGGAGAGCAAAAGGCGGATTGGGTACTTTGCGTGGTCAAGGAATGCCTCTGTGGGTAATTTGACATTTAAGCTTCAATCAGAAAGTCAGGAAGAATTCACCCAGGAAAGCACAGGTCTAAGGAATAGTGAGTGTTCCAAGGCAGGAGGAAGCTTGGCTTGTTCAGTTAGCCACTGCTGGTGGCTTCCCTATATTACCAAAAGCCTTATCAGTATGCCTGGTCATTTTATGTAGGGAGAAGGATGAAGACCTATAGTTGTGTTATTTCCTAGAAATTATAAATTGGTCATCACCAACTACTCTCTATAGATCAGTCTTGTGGAATTGCATTCAACCACTTGCCTAGGGCAAATGATAATTTTGACAGGTGATTGGAATTTTGCAAGGCTAGATAACTCCACACAAACCACATGTGAATAATGCTGAAAACTACAATTCCCATCAATTGAACAGGGGTCCAGGGGGTGGAATGTGCCGGTTTGAATGTATTGTGTCCCCCAAATGCCATTATCTTTTTGGTTTTGTGGGGCAGAAGTTTTGGTGCTAGTTGGATTTGCTTGGAGTGTGCCCCACCCAGCTGTAGGTAATGATTCTGATGAGATGTTCCCATGGAGGCGTGGCCCCACCCATTCAGGGTGGGCCTTGATCAGTGGAGCCATATAAATGAGCTGACTCAGAGAGAGGAAATGGAGTGAGAGTGGAGTGGGAGAGGAGGTTGGAAGGGCAGCCCTGGCCCTGGGCCTTTGTCTGTATTTTAACGTAATTGTAGTGGGATCATGCCTGATTTTTATTTAAAAAAGATCACTCTGGCTGCAAATGGAGAATAAAATGTTGAATAGTAATAGTGAATGCGGGGAAACCAGTTAGGTAGCTGTTGCAGTGATCCAGGTGACAGAAGTAGAAGAATTCTAGGACAAGTTTTTTTTGGTTTTTTTTTTCTAATTTTTTTTTATTAAATTCAGTTTTATTGAAATACATTCACACACCATACAATCATCCATGATATACAATCCACTGTCCACAGTATGATAACATACTTTTGCATTCATCACCACAATCTATCTCTGAACATTTTCCTTACATCAGAAAGAACCAGAACAAGAATAAAAAATAAAAGTGAAAAAAGAACACCCAAATCATCCCCCCATCCCACCCCATTTGTCCTTTAGTTTTTATCCCCATTCCTCCACTCATCCATACACTAGATAAAGGGGATGTGATCCACAGGGTCTTCACAATCACACTGTCACCCCTTGTAATCTACATTATTATATAATTGTCTTCAGGAGTCCAGACTGCTGGGTTGGAGTTTGGTAGTTTCAGGTATTTACTTCTAGCTGTTCCAATACATTAAAGCCTAAGAGGTGTTATCTATATAGTGCATAAGAATGTCCACCAGAGTGACCTCTCGACTCCATTTGGAATCTCTCAGCCACTGAAACTATTTCGTCTCATTTTGCATCCCCCTTTTGGTCAAGAAGATACTCTCAGTCCCACGATGCCAGGTCCACATTCATCCCCGGGAGTCATACTCTGCGTTGCCAGGGAGATTTACACCCCTGGGAGTCGGGTCCCACGTAGGGGGGAGGGCAGTGAGTTCACCTGTAGGACAAGTTTTTAAAGTGATGTAGAAAGACTTGCTGAAAGATTGGATGTGGGTGATAAGGGAAAGGGGAAAAAAAATTAAAGACGAATTCATCAGTGTGCATTTTGAGCCCACATACTAAAATGAATCTTCTAGTTACATTAGCTTTATGAAAATAGAGTTTTCAGAAGCGCCCTGCTTTTCACTGCCTGAAAGAGCAAGGAGAAGTGGAATCTTCTGTTATAACAATAGAAAAAGCTGAGTTTTACTAAAATTCATTTCCAGGTCTGTCATGTTGATTCATTTCCTGTAGATTGAGCTCTGATTCAAAAAGTCCCTTATTCTTAATCTTTTGATGAGGTCATGATTTTGTATTGTTCAATTGCAGGGCATGATGGGAATTGTAGTTTTCAGCATTACTCATGTGTGGTTTGTGTGGAGTTATCTAGCCTTGCAAAATTCCAATCACCTGTCAAAATTATCATTTGCCCTAGGCAAGTGGTTGAATGCAATTCCACAAGACTGATCTATAGAGAGTAGTTGGTGATGACCAATTTATAATTTCTAGGAAATAACACAACTATAGGTCTTCATCCTTCTCCCTACATAAAATGACCAGGCATACTGATAAGGCTTTTGGTAATATAGGGAAGCCACCAGCAGGTAAATAATCACCACACATGGAGCATCATTGTAAGTATTAACAGTGGTTGCAGGGAACTTACAGTGTGCACGTAATATACCCAGAGAAATTATATATGCAGGCTTTGCGCTGAATGAAACTCAGAAGAAGATGGTGCCTGGCTATACAGATATTTAGGCAGATTTTAAAAATATTTAAGACGATCATGTTTCAATACTAAATTTTAGTTTATGCTTTTATTCTCTGGTACTTAGCAGTGATAAATGGAAAGATGCCAGAACAAAGAAAATTCATCTTTAAATGATGAAGTAAAAAGAACAATGATGATCAAAAGCCTTCATGACCACTAAACAAGTTATAGTTTGTCCCCAGAGAGAGGCTGTGATGGGCTGAACTTGCTATTAGGGGGAAAATTAAGTGCCAGTGGTTCCTGACTTGGTTAATTATACACTCAAATCCTTTCAGGATATCACAGAAGCCAGGCTTTTGCTTTTGAATATCCATATCATGACTCTCAGGATTGCTTATTGGTTATTTCTCCTGACAACTTGAACCTGAACATAAGATCCCATTGGCAACATCTCTCTGTCAAGAGAAAAAAAATAAGATTTGTGTATTTAATTTTCATTATAGAAGTGCTTATAGTTGAAAAAATATGTACCTGTCAAGTTTTCAACATCTCGCTGGGGATGCAAGCAATGCTGTTGTGATTTCAGAACCTGGCTGACAAATTCACATTTCAGTAGCAAAGACAAATCAAGGTTTTTTGTGGGTTTTTTTTTTTTTTTTTTTCAAACCTCTTTGACAGTCATACATAACAATTTGAGACCTAAGTGCCACTTTGATGCGCTATTCCATTATTAAGTGGCACAGTCACTATAGAATAGATGACGGACCTGTGCTCAAGGCTTTGTGAATTAAACAGCTTTCTACAATGGGAAAACTGAATGGCCTAAAGAATTCTGAAATGTTTTTTAAAATAATTAAAAACTATGTTTCAGAAACACCAAAGTGTATAATTTAAAATAATCTCAGATAGTAAATTACAAACCATGGAAACAAAATATTTTGTAGCAGAGTCCTTAAAAGTTTATAGGAAACATAGATTATATTAGCTAGCATTCCCAAACCCACAATTACTAATTTCAAATATGAGTGCTTGATGGGTCTTGGGAAAAAAAGTGCAGTGTGAACCTATGCAGACTTTAAGGTATGAATGTTTCTTATGTGACAGTAATTTTACACCATGTTAATAGAAAGTATCCTACGGGTATTTCCTTACACCTAAAAGGTAGAGTTTCCACTAGAGTAATACTGACTTGAGGTGCTTAAATTAATTATTTTGTCAATACTTCTACAGTAAATCAATACATATGGAATTAAACAACAGTTTTTGCCAGAAGGCAGGCTAATTGTAACTTTTAGTTACAATTCATTAATCAAGTGGCTACTATTAGAAAGAGAAAAAAAAGCAGCAAAAATTTGATAATAATACCAGATAATTGAAATTTAATATTTCTTCAGAGGTCCTCTTTTTAATCCAGGGAATTCAAAAGCTACTGTTCTATGACTCCCTATTATATTTTAGCTAAAAATTTTAAGTAATCACTTTTTCTAGAAATACATAAAAAAGAAAATTTCAGTACTTACTACATTCCAGAACATAATTGGTCACAAAATATATATTTTTCCTAGGGTTATTAAAGGCAAGGAAATTCTTGTACAAACATTGATCTTGTGATATGTCCAGAGAGGAAAAGACAACAAGAATTGAAAATTCTATCAATCAGCAAAGAGCTGAGATATTGCCATAATACTTACCTCTTTATAGTTCTGACAACTCAATCAGACTTATGAGTATCTGAGAAAGTAAATTACCATTTCAGTGCTCAGTGCTCAGTACTCCAAATCTGTTTTTTCTTCCTTACTCTTTTGTAAGACCAAACTGAATTATACCTTTATCCTCTAACAAGTGATCCTACAAAGCAACAAAAAATAAATCAAAGATAAAAGGGTATTTTATACCCTTTATAGGGTGATGGCATAGACTACAGCGCAGTGAAACAACAGCTGCATGTAAACACATTGTTTTTGATGCACTTGACAGTGAGTCATTTAAGAAAGAAAGAAAGAAAAAAGCAATTTCAGCAGTTTCTCACTTTACACTTCTGAAGTGCTAAAGGTGTTTAAAAGAAAAGCAAAGAAAAGAATTGTGGGAAATAAAATAAGAATTTCTCTTTGGTTACAATTCCTAGCCCTTTGCTGATTGCAGTAAATTATAAATTATGCAGTCAATGTAGGCCAACAAAAGAAGACATCTTCAAATCTCAGTCAAAGGTAATTACTTAAGTCGGCTGAATGTTCCCTTTTCATAGAGTGTGATCTCTCTCTGACAGCTCACACTGACAGATGACCTTCTCAGCAATGTTCTTATCCTTCGGATCATGAGCAGTGTGCCTCTCTCCCTGAATATCTCTATATATTTGTGACACTAAGCTTTCAAATACAGCTATTGACAAATCAGAACATCAGTCTAAGTGCTGGTCTCCCTATCACTCACAATAAAGTAGCTATCACTTGTGGTGGTGTAGAGCAAGCACATCTCTGAAAAATGAGTTCTCACCAAGTGCTAATTTGACACAGCTCGCTTGCCTTCCCATAATTGCTCTGTCATTGTCACTTGGCAGTTCGGGCTCATTCCTGGAAGCTGTGCCGTACAATTGGATACAATTACTCCCATTTACCACCACTATTATGCCACTGATGTTGCCCAGTCCGCATATTGACATGCCTCATTAAACCTGGATGCAGGCCATTAATGAACATTGTTAGCATTTCTCTTAAACTTTTTTGCCTCTAATAAACAGTCAGTGTTCCATGAAGGAGCACTGCCATCCTTGTGATATGATATTTATTATCTTATGGGGGAAGGGGACTCTGCAAATGGAAACTATCCAGATGCTGAGAAAGAGCTATACAGTTAGATCAGTGGAGAATAGCACTGATCAGCAGGACCTTTCTCCAACAGGAACATCCTACCATTAACCGAGTGACCTCTTCTATTCAAAAGAAGATGAGCAGAATAAACACCAACACCCCAGAAGTGCCCAAACCACAGCAGACTTCTCAAGGTTGCATCATTGCCAACACCTCTCCCCGGCTCCCTCTTACCCCCAGGTGGTGCTATGTGCAATGATAAAGATAATTTTGCCCTGGGTCTTCAATCCATTATGTCCAGCTAACTCCAACGTGCATTTTTATTCAGAGATAATTATGTGTTGATCAGAGAAGTCAGCGGCTGTCACCCATATAGCAGGCACACCTGCGGTGTGACATAGGTGGCAACGATGGCACGCTCTTGAGCTGTCTTGACACGGACAGGGACTTTATTATGTATATGTCATCATTTCTCTTAAGAAAATTACACTTTCCCACACAACGACAATAATGAACCTTTGAAACGCTCCCGCAAACCTCATTTCCAGCTTTGTTCTTGACCTTCATTAAATATATACTAAATACATGGAAACAACTCTAAATATGCTCTGTGTCTCTAAGGGTTTATAAATAAGTTCATACCTGCAAGCAAGTAGGACATATCAGATTGGAAATATAAAACCTCTAATTAAAAACTTAAAATACCTGAAATGAAAAGTGATTTAGCCACTTTGGCATTCTTAACTTTTTCTTGAGGATGATAAGAAAATAAATATTTATAGAGTTGAAGGTATCTGTTAAACAGTTATTTGAGTGCTATTCGAATGCACTCTACCAAACTAACTAGTGTTAAGTTTTCATGTATATTCTATAATTAAACTTACATAATAAAAGTAAAGAGAAAATCTTCCTGTAGATGTTGACTTCTAAACATCTTTGCATATATGTTTTAAATAAAATTTTCCATCAAATCAATTGGTGGTATAATAATTAAGTTGACAACTATATAACTTTGAATAGAAAACAGAAGCAATTTTCTTCTTTTAGTTGAAAACTTTGCTTATAAAATATAGAATTAATGTATGTATTTCTAAAAGATAATGTGAAATTGACCTGAGCTAATTTTGGAGAAGGTGATCCATTACATTGAAAACCTAAAAAGTAAGGGTCAAAAGGATAATTTTCAAAATCCTGTTCTTTTAACTCTAAAATTCATTACCCTTACAGAACGTGTATAGTTTGGAGGAGGCTACTGCATAGATGCTTCCATGCTTCTGGGTAATTTGGGGTCCCTAACCCTTAATACCTGGTCTAAGATGATCTAGGTACTTATTTCTGGAAAGTTTTTCTTACAAAACCAGAGTTTTCCCTCCTCTCCTTTTAGCTGAGAAATGCAATCTGTAACAACTTCCAGAATATGCTGAACCCATCCCCTTTGCTCCTAGTCTGTCAGGCTGTGCCGGTTTGAGTGTATTGTGTCCCCCAAATGCCATTCTCTTTGTGGTCTTGTGTGGGGCAGGCATTTTGGTGATGGTTGGATTTGCTTGGAATGTGCCCCACCCAGCTGTGGACAATGATTCTGATGAGATGTTCTCATGGAGGCATGGCCCCGCCCATTCAGGGTGGGCCCTTATCGGTGGAGCTATATAAATGAGCTGACTGGGGGGGGGGGAGAAAGAGAGTGCAGCTGTGAGTGACGTTTTGAAGAAGAGCAAGCTTGCTAGAGAGGAACGTCCTGGGAGAAAGCCATTTTGAAACCAGAACTTTGGAGCAGATGCCAGCCACGTGCCTTCCCAGCTAACAGGTTTTCCGGACGCCATTGGCCATCCTCCAGTGAAGATACCTGATTACTGGTGTGTTACCTTGAACACTTTATGGCCTTAAGACTGTAACTGTATAGCCAAATAAACCCCCTTTTTATAAAAGCCAATCCATCTCTGGTGTTTTGCATTCCGCAGCATTAGCAAACTAAGACAGATTTTGGTACCAGAGAAGTGGGGTGCTTTTTGCTGCTGAGTTTGCAAATACCAAACATGTTGGAACGGCTTTTTAAATGGATAATGGGGAGATTCTGGAAGAATTGTGAGGAGCTTGATAGAAAAGGCCAAAACTGCTTTAAAAGGACTCTTTGTGGAAATATGGACTCTAAAGATACTTCTGATGAGGCCTTGAACAGAAATGGTGAATGTGTTGTTGCAAACTGGAAGAAAGGTGGTCCTTGTTTTAAAGTGGCACAGAATTTGGCAAAATTGAGTCCTGGTTTTGGATGGAAGGAAGAGTTTGAAAACGACAACTTGGAATACTTAGCTGAGGAGATCTCCAGACTACGTGTGGAGGATGTATCCTGGCTTCTCCTTGCAGCTTATAGTAAAATGCGAGCAAAGAGAGATAAACTTAGAACTGAACTCTTGGGTTCCAAGAAACCAGAAGCTGATGGCTTGGAAAATTACGAGCTTCCAGGGGGTGGAATCCCAGAAGCTACAGCCCAACGTGAGGATGTAACCAAACATGGAACCCAGCCGCCATTTCAGTACAAGCCAAGATTGGAAAAGGAGTTATCCAGAAAGGATTTGTGGAAGGTCCTATTGTCTAATGGCTTTGACCCCTGTGTGCTTCATGCAAAGCCAACAGAATTTTTGCGAGATCTTTATCGACAGAGCCATTGCTGGTCTGGACTGGAGGAGACAGACAAGGAAAAAATTAAAGGAAAAATCTCTTCAAAGACAGAGTCATGCAGGTTGAGGTCTGGACTCAGGAGGTCTCGGGCTGGGAGAGCGGAGCAGCCCACATGCATGGAAAGGGTGAGTTTGCCCTGGAGGTCGAGGGTGGGCATTCCACCTCGATGCTCTGGAAGAGTTTTGCCACCTCAGGTCCCAAAGAGGTTGAAGCACATTCCCAGGGAATTGGGGAGAGCCTGGCTGCCACCACACTGTTCTGAAGGGGTTGAGCGTGTGCCCCGGAGATGGAAGGGAATCCGGGAGCTGCCCCAATGTTTGAGGAGGGTGGGGCCGAGAAGGTGGTCTCCCCAATGTGTGGGTATGTTGGCGCACTCACCTAAGCGTTTGGAGGGGAAAGGGCTGCCACAAAGGCCCTTAGGAAGGGTTAGACTCCCGCTCTCTCAAGCCCCAAGGATGCAACGTTGTTTTGTTAGTGACTCTCAGACTTTGAAATCTAATGGAGTTTGTCCTGCAGGTTTTAGGAACTGTTTTGCTCCTGTTAACCCTGTTTTCCTTACTGTTTCTCCTTATGGCAATGGAAATGTTTATCCTATGAATGTCTCTCCTTTGTATATTGGAAGCATATAACTTGTTCTAAGTTCACAGATCCACAGCTAGAGGGGAATTATGCCTTAGGACTGACCACGCCTAAATTGATTTTGATGGGATTTTTTTTTTTTTTTTTTACTTAACTTTTGTTACTGAAATGATTTATTTGGAAAGATAATGTTATTTTGGGGTCCAGGGGGTGGAATGTGCCGGTTTGAGTGTATTGTGTCCCCCAAATGCCATTCTCTTTGTGGTCTTGTGTGGGGCAGGCATTTTGGTGATGGTTGGATTTGCTTGGAATGTGCCCCACCCAGCTGTGGACAATGATTCTGATGAGATGTTCTCATGGAGGCATGGCCCCGCCCATTCAGGGTGGGCCCTTATCGGTGGAGCTATATAAATGAGCTGACTGGGGGGGGGAAGAAAGAGAGTGCAGCTGTGAGTGACGTTTTGAAGAAGAGCAAGCTTGCTAGAGAGGAACGTCCTGGGAGAAAGCCATTTTGAAACCAGAACTTTGGAGCAGATGCCAGCCACGTGCCTTCCCAGCTAACAGAGGTTTTCCGGACGCCATTGGCCATCCTCCAGTGAAGATACCTGATTACTGGTGTGTTACCTTGAACACTTTATGGCCTTAAGACTGTAACTGTATAGCCAAATAAACCCCCTTTTTATAAAAGCCAATCCATCTCTGGTGTTTTGCATTCCGCAGCATTAGCAAACTAAGACACAGGCCAAGATATAAATTTACATATTGAGAACTTACTGTTTGCCAGACATGTTAACGAGCTTCCCTTACATTATTTCATTTAATTCTCAAACAACCCTCTGAGTTACGTACTGAACCAGGTACTATACTAAGTGTATACTGAGGCACAGAGAAGTTATGTAATTCTCTTAAGGTCACAGAGCCCCCAGCTAGCAGTAACTAGATTTAAGCTGAGGGACTCTGAACCCAGTGACCATATTCTTACCCAATATGCTATATTGCCACTCATTTGACTATTTCTTGTCTTCAAAATGGCAAACCTCTTTGACTCATTTACTTCCACAGGAATGATTTTGAAATTTGCTGTCTTGGCACAGTGAACTCATTATGAAAGCAGTTCTCAATAAGGTTTAGCTTGCACTCTATAAATTTTAGTATTTTGTATTATTTTGAATTTTGGTTGGTACATTAGAATGCAAGGTAAATAACTATTTTTATTTTTATTTTGAATCAATGTCATTTCAGAAATGGAAATACATGTTTCAAATTGTCTCCTTTTAAATATATGTCTAATTTCTTCTGATCTTGTAATTTTTCATCCGTTATTTGCAAAGAGAAGTTAATACACCTTTGCATGATATAGCTCACTCTTTTTTTTTTTTTATTTCAATGACTAATTTAATCTCAAAGTCAGTCTACCTTTTGGTCTCTGCAGTCTTTCAAAATATTTCAGGAGCAGTGACTTTTCTGTGACGTGGACTTTTACATGAAAGATGACTAAGACCTCTAAATCATCTCATTTGCTAATTTGCTGGTGGGAATAGTTGCTTGTAAAACTAGTAAACCCTATTATTTTTTCACAATTGATAATTTTCTTGGTGCAATTGACTAAAGCCAATAAATATTTTCATACTTTAATGAAAAACAAAACTTCTAATAATTTCTTTGACTACGTTTTGTTTTTTGGTTAGGAGAGGCTATTGGTCACTTTAATTGCTTTAAAAATGAATCCATCACCATAAACCTTGAAGAATTAGTTTAGGAATTTCTTGGGCTTGTTAATATTTTGATTAAAATTCAGTTTAAAATTGTCCTGCTCCTTTTCCAATCCCCAGTGTTCAAGGAGTATCAGGGATAGAATGCCTGCCTAAAGTGATTTGTGGCCAGCCAGGTAAATACAGATAGGTATATTAATTTTATAAAGGGAAAGGATTATGTTACCTGTTTGTGTTCTTTCCCCTTGTTCTGATATTTAAAACGTGAGAGATGAGTTCTGGTTGGCAATCAGAGTAGACTTTGATTCATAATATAAATGGAACTGAGGCAGAAGAAATTATATGATCTATAAATAAGGAAGAACATACCTATTTGAGTTGATGCTAGACCCCAAAACAGCCTACAGGTTGGGTTTAGCTTGCTTCAAGTTCTAGTTCTATTACTTTAACCTAAATCGGCAGGAAGAGATGTCTTTTACAGTCATACTATTCTTTCCTTCAATATTTTAATGACACATTCATTCATTCAAGAAAAGTTTACTGAATACCAGTAAGTACCAGGCTCTGCTTTAGGCCTGGGGGTACGTAATTAAACATAAGAGATAAAATTCCCTGATCACACGGAGCTTATATTCTAGTGCCTAGTGATAGACAATAGATAAGACAAATAAGTAAATTGTACATGTTAGATGGTGACAAATGGGAGACTAAAGCAGAGAAGGGCCATAGGAAGAGTCAGGGAGGGGTTGTGCGTTTAGGCAAAGTACTCACTAAGATATTTTAAGCAAAGATCTGAAGGAGGTGAAGAAAGGAGCATACAAATATTCAGGAGGTGAGCCGCTCCATGGAGAGGGAACAGCAGAAAGAAGGGCCATGAGGCCAAGGGAGCCTGACTGGCATGCTGGAAGGAAAGTTGAGTGAGCCAGTGAGACAGGAGGGAAGTGACTGAGGCTGAGTGAAGAAGGAGAGATGGTGGGAAATAAACCACCTTGAACTAGCAGGCTTTTCTTACAATCAGGGTCAATGATTTTCTCTTTTAGAAGTGCTAATGCCCATGCCCCTCTCACCCCAAGCAGAATTCGAGATCAACAATGCCCGAAGCAGGTACCACGGATTCTTACTTGGCTTCTAGAAGCAAGAATAACAATATTAGGTGATGAGTATAGCAAAAGTTTTCTCCTTCTGCAAAGACTATGCAGAAGAAGGACTGTATTGTCAATCCATTCGGTGTTACTGTGTTGCACGAGTCCCTAAACTACATCCCCAAATTGGCAATGGTTTATAGGTTTATGTTTTCCTCCAGAGATTAATTTAGCTGGCAGAATTAAAGACATTTGAGACTAATTTTGCATAATTTTTGTTTTCTCGTAGCACATTGAACAGAAAATTTCTGTGAAGCAGAGAAAAAATGTTAAACATATACCCATTGGTCTCCCATTATCCATTTAGGGTATATATACATGTGTATGCATGTGTGTGTGTGTATATATATATACATACACACACACACACACATATATATATGAAAGACATATTCTGCTCTACTGTACTAATTGGTTTAAAATTTACTTTTTTATCATTCTATATGGTTGATAATTATTATAAACTAGTTTTCCTAGTACATTTTAATGATTATTAATATACTATTAACAGAGTTTATTCATTTAATACCTATATAATTTTGAAAAACACTTTGTCCCATTATCTATATGAGCACTTGCTGCATGATTTTTCATCTATGGTTTCTCATAGTTCCCATATATGGTGCTGTCACTTTATGCTCCTTTTGAGGTTTAAACCTTTAATAAGTAAATAGATGCTTGAAAACATATGAAAATCCCTGGGTAAAATTCTTATGAACATATTTATGGACTATATTAAAGTCCAAATTAGTGACATACTATGAAATGCAAAGAAATAAAATGTTTACATTTGGCCTGTCTCCTTTTCTAACCAAATAGTTGAAAGAGGGAAATTTCCATTATTCAATGTCCATGATTTATTTCTGCTCAATTATGGCATGAGTTGAATTATTTTATTTTTCTCTACCCAAATGTTGAGGTATTATTAAAAGAGGGGTATATGAATTAAACGGATCTAAATAACATTTCCATAACATTGTAATGCCAAGAAAAATCCTGGTGAGCAGTTCCTCTTACAAAATGGCACTTTTTCAATTTGGCCTATATTTCATAAGAAAATGGAAAGAACAGCCAATATCTATGTTTGTGAGACGGCTGTGATTATGAAGTATTGAATCAACATTTGAACATGACAGTTGAAGTAGAAGTTAAAATTTCTAAACTGAAAGGTTTTCTTCTTTTGAGCCTCTATTCCCTAATTTTTAAAACTTAGAAAATTGAGGCCTAAAGAGTTAGAATATATTAATGAAGGAGAAAGCTATGCACTTAACTAAAATATGAAGGTGGAAGAAAAAAAGTTTAAAGGAAGAATGAGAAAAAGTATTAGAAGAGTGAAGATAAAGGCGCAACAGCAAGTAAGAAGTTGTAAAAACAAGTGTGTGCCATTTTTCCATCTTCTCATGGTCCCTGTTTAAAAGATCCTCTTGAAACTTTTTTGTCAGGTCTTTTCCTCCCATTTCCTTCCAAATTAGCATCTGGTTAACAGCATATTAGGAAAAACAAATACCTCTACATGTATCCTTAAGCAGAAGGTTGAAAAAATTATGGATGAAGAATGTAGAACAGATATTTAATTCCAAGAGGGGCTCAGGAATTCAATTGTTTGTCGTCACTTCATAATACTTTTGTACTACTGAATCTCATAAGTTTGCAAAACTAATAGTTGGTAGCTTCTTACACAGACCCTGTGTAAAATCAATGATTAAAAAAAAAAAAGCTAAGGTGAATGTGTTGTATTAATTTAAATATCCTGAATTACACTGATTTATTTTCTTTTCCTATTTTAAGCAGCAAAATTTAGTACAATGCATTGGTATTTAGAATGTCACAATGCATGATGTATAACTGAGGAGCAGACATAACATTCATTATACATTATTCCTTATACCACATGAAGCCTCTGTTAAGTTGTAATTCATGTTTTCCCACACACTGATCAAGTCATAAAAATTAAGATACCCTTACTATAAGCCAAACTACATTCCAAATGAAGTTTATAATACCTGCTACTTACAATGAAATGTTTATAAAAAGATCTAAGTTTACAGAAAACATGAGTGCTGCTGTTTGCAGCAAGGTAGAAATGGCTAGGAGCCAAGCTGAGGTAGTTCATGCCAGAAAACCTGCACACCAGAGTCTTATAGAGAATGACTAGTTAACATCGTTTTAATGATGAATTAATGAGCAGTAAAAGCATTCTCATTCCAATATGTACAAAACCTTCTATTTAAAGACACAGGGCCAGGGAGAACAGATCCGTGACCTTTGCAATACTGACAAAGGTTGGGTTCACTACAGTTAGCGCCCAATCCGTCTTTCAAGGTTAACTACACATGCCATGCCAGGAAATGAAACAATTACTAACGAATTTTATAGGTATATTCTGTCAAATTTAAAAGGCAATCGGAAGACTAAATGAAAATTATGCCTGAGGAAAGCATGTAAAAGGTGAGAAACTAGGAAGGTGTGTGTATGTACCTCGATATATCTGTGTGCATATCCTAAAAAGTCATCTTTAGAAAGAGGCAAAGTAAACTTTTCAAGTAAAATATACCAATGAAAATCTCTGTACTGAATGAAAGGAATACCCAGCTTATGGGACTGGAAGTGTATTCAGGAAGGACAGCATCTAATCATCTGGGCAACACTAGCACAGCAAGGGTAAATGATTCATTATTCTGTAATTAACTTTTAATTAACTTACTCTGCTTTACTTATTTTACAAAATTAAATAAACTTCATTTTATTGCTCATGCTAAACTGATGAGCAGAAGCTAGAGTTCTGCTCTAATTAAAATAAGCAGTTGAGCAAAATTGTGTGTAAAGCGTAATGAAGAACTGTTTCTGTACAATTGATATATTTCTTATGTTCTGAAACACTTTGGTAAGTTTTTCAAGAATTCCTTTAGTTGGGTACTGATGTCTTCTAAAATATGTGATTTAAGAAATAATATTATAGGCCAGTCTTCTAAAGTATGGGACAAATAATCGATTTAAACTTATTAAGTAACATTTCAAATTAGGTGATTAAGAGAAATGAGAGAAAAGAGAGGGGAAGAGAGAGACAGAGAGAGGAGAGAATGAATTTGAAATTGTGCTATTTCATCAGTCACCCAAGCAATAGATGTATATTTTCTGAGCAGGAACAAAAAGGAGAAGTCATAAAATTAATATAGAAAGATCTTATAAGCGGCCTCCTTTTTTAAACTCTGGCTCTTTCATTCATTTTTAAACATTTGTTACATGTTTTGGTGTTAAGCTTAAGACAGTGACATTCAATAATCAAATGCTGTTCTAATTGATCTAATCATGTGCTACAAAAGAATATTTGACAGAAGAATGAATTATATTTAATTGGTGAACTTGAGCTTTAATGCTCTTAATGCAAGCCAAATGAAATGACTTACTTCACTTGAACACCTGAAGTATTAAGGTATTTTCTGTTTTAAATATTTCCCCAAACATAAAGAAACATCCACATAACACTGATATATCATTTATTAAACAGCTTTTGGCTTCCTTGCTGACAATGACCTGCATCTCCATTCCATAAAAGTAACCCAATGACAAGTCTATTCTGATTTCAGATTATAACTTGATCCTTCTACAATTTTGAATTTCTGCCATCTTCTTTCTGACTAATCTCTGGGTTGTCCACACTTTCCTATTTTTAATTCCTGCTGAGTCTGCTTTGGTCCTTCTCATATGCTCTTATTTAAGCATGCTGTGTTCTCTAAGGCCATCATAATTTTCTAGTTACACTTTTCTACCAACCCTGTAAATATAGTCAACCTTGTCAACAGTACACGTGCTAGTGTCCTAGCAATTCTTACTCCATCAATATCCTAGTGTGCCAGTCTTCAACTTTTAGAAATTTCCACTTTCTCTATGATCCTGAAGTATTGATCATTGAAAAATAATAAGTACGGAAGACTACTGAAGTGAAAATAAATTAGGCCAACCACCTGAATTGGATCAAAATCATCTGTAGGTAGAACTTTCTTGTGCTCTTAAATCTACTTAATGCAGCTCTTGCTGCATTGAAGGTACTTAGAAATTGTTTTTGTCATTTTTAATAACTTTTGTTTGTTTTAAGTGAGTGAGTGAAAGAATTGAGACCTCTGCAGATTCCTCTCATTAGTTTCTCTCCTTCCTCTAAGTACGACACAGTTAGCAATAATTATTTTATTCATCTTTGGCTGCGCCCTATCTCAAGGGAGCAGCAAGTCTCTTTACTCCTTAAACCAACTCTCTTAAAACTAAAAAAACTCTAGAGCTCTTAAGAAGTCCATAGAAAGTCCACTCAAAAGAGGAAAAATTAGAGGAGGCCGGCAGCATCAAAAACTTGAATAACACTATTGTCTGCAAGGAAAACACAATGAATTGTTCATTATTTACTTAGGATAATTAAATTAACATTTATTTCTCTGCTAGTGATTTTCTTTTTTCAAGAAAAAGAAATATGTAATTTCTTATGGGGGTTTCCTTTCTTTCCCAGGTGGAAAATGGTTACTTATGGAAAAAACAGATTTGTTTTCAGTGATCCATTTCATATTGTTATTATTTTTAACATTTGCTTTAAGAGAGGGTCAGAACTGGTGTAATTAAAGCAATTATAAAGAATGTGCTTCATGTATGAGAAAATAAATATATTTAAATCTGTTACCATCATTTCTAACTAAGAACACTTACCACATTGTTCTTGATCTAATGCAAATACATAGCTGAGGCTGGGAATTATTGAGTGTCAAGTTATAGTGGAATAATTGGTCATAGAACATGCTGACAATTTTCATTTGTTTCAACCGCTTTCCAAGTTTTGGTAGAGTTTTCTAGGATGAGAATTGCTGGAGAATCATACATAATAGAAAGAACGACAGCTAACGTGTTTCATGCATCCTGAACAAGTGTATCTTCTGATCCGGTGAGTTTCACTGTTTTCTATTCTTCCCTTCAAAATTTTTTATTTATTCTCTCTACTCAGAGGTACATCATTTTCAGTTCTTCTCTAAACTTTATGTGTTGTCCTTGATTTTTTATTTCTAATGCCAAATCCTCTAACTGTTGCAAAGCATTTCTTAATATAATATAAAGCTGAAATGTTTTCTTCTTTAGTTTCAGATCAGTGCTCCTTGTCCTTCCATCTTCTGATGCTTTGAATAATTGCATTCTTCCATTTATACAGATACTTGTAAGATATTTATAGACTGTGATCAAATCCCTCTCAATCTTCTCTTCTCTTGACTATATAAATGTCTATGACCCTATATCTCATCCAACACTCTACTTGTACCTTTTTGCCCTTCTTTTTTTATTATTAATTTTCCACCATGTCTCTCAATTCATGTACAAGTTTTCCATTGCCAGCATAAATAGAAATGCAATAGGTAATTTGTTACATAGACTGCGTAGAGTTGAATATGTGAAAATAAGATTCTGTCCCTGTGTAAAGTTCTATATTCATTATATGGACTATCTTTACAATTATTACATATTTAATAGTTTCTGGATTATAGAGTTTATAGTGCCTCCTATAATTTATATATATTCATTTCCTGAAAAACACTCACTTCTATTAGTTACTAAAAATACCTAGATTGACTCTAAAAAATGTCTTAAATTCTCAATAATTTGCAGATTACAGCTGCAAAAATCTGGCCCCTACCTTGTATTCACTCTTCTTAACAACTAATTTCAAACACCATTATTTCTTCTAAAGTCTTCTGTTTGTGCATTATATAGGAGTTTTTCAAATAGTGATGCTAATTACTACTGCCATGTATGTGTGGCTAAATACATGCTTACATTTGTGTGTATCTATGTGACTAAACACACATGTTTACATAGTTATATGTAAGCACACACATATATAAGGGTTATAAGTTATAAGCGTTCTACCAAATTTTAAAAGCATTTGACAATATAGATCTTGAAGAAATTTAATAGGGAAATTTATTAGGCCCTCTGATAAAACAAGCCCAAAAAGAATGATAACAAAGACCCCTGATTGAAGAATTGTGATTTAAAAAAAAAGAGGTCAATAGGGTATATATATATGTATGGGCGTATGTGTATGTGTAGGTGTGTGTTGTTTTAATTTTTTTTTTTTTATTGGGGGTTGGTTAGTCTTTAGAAGTCCACAGAAGTCCAAAGAGTATTTCCTAAAGGAATTCACAAAGAGGCAATTCTTTTGAGGGGCCTTGATATATATATGTATATCTTCTGTTGAGATTTTGGAAATAAGTATATGAAAGAAGGAGGCAGCAGAAGGAAATAAAATGAAATAAAATCAAAGGAATGAAAAAAAATAAAAGTAGAGAGGTATATTTAACTAGGAATTTTTTATGTTCAGTTCTTTCTTCTGCATACATTTGGGTGGGAAAAGCATAGAAAATCATAATGAAATCCTGAGTTTAATTCAGGACATTGAGAACTGCCAAAGGTCAATTATCTTTATTATACTATATGATTATAGTATATGATTATAGTAAAAAAGATATGATTTAATAAGGAAACACATAATTCTACACTAAGTAAACATTTATATATTTACAAATGTCTTTTTATGATATTACCAAAAACAACATGAAATTATAAGTACAGGTGGATGTAGAGTTTAAGGTTCTCAGAAATGATACCCTTCTTGTTAAATTATATACTGACAAACTTTATCCTGTGCCTTATATTTTGCGTCAAAGAAAATACATATGGCAAAATATTATATCTAAAATATTGTATCTAAAATATCTAAACTTGTGAGCTGTCACTTCATAAAACGGTCACTCCTCACATGCTTTTTAATGACATATTTTAAAGGAACTCTTCTCCTCTGATAATTTCTGCAATGATAGTTAGTATAGTAAATTAAACCCATTTCCTGTTTATATTTTTAAAAAGGCTTCAAAATGATCAAGATGCAATTTTCCCAAAAGAATATCATTATGGAAGATCCCAAAGAATTGTTCAGATTTGCAAATTCTAATTAGTCAGTGCATCTTTAATATGTATGACCTAAATTTTTCAGCATGGTCCTAAATGTATAAAGATAGAAACTAGATGGATATGGAAGACAGTCAGGTCACTCTTCCAGGAAGTCAATGCCTCCTGAAGTCATGATAATGTAAAAAGAAAAATAAATAATGCTGACTAATATTTTCTCAGGAAAACAAGCCAAACTGTGAAAAAAATTTTTGAATCAAGGGAGGCAATATCTGCTGCAGACATTTACAATCTTAAAACAAAAGAAGTTATGCAAACAACTCAACTTCTGTCACTACCTTGTCATGAAACACTGGATATATGCACTCTCCTCCAGCCCTACCTTCTACTGTCTATCAGATCCTCAAACCTCCCTTCACATGACTCATAAATGTAAAAGTCCCAGAGTATCCCATTCTTCTACCTATGGGCACAAAAATTCCCTCTGTGGGCATTAACATTCCCTTACCTCAGCTGTTGGTTGTGGGACCTTTATCTCACTTCTCTCTTCTGATCTTGAATCATAATCTTATTACTGTGTTTATGCTTAGCTCCAGATAAATTCTGCTGTTGTTTTGCCAGCTTTCAGGCCCTTTAGTAGCTTCAACTTGGGATCACAAATGTGGAAACACAATCTCAGAACAAAACATCAGAGATTTGATTTCTCTCTCATGCCAATATATCCAGCATCCTTTGTGATCTACTACTTGTGCCTCCATATATACATCATATCTCTACCACAGACTTGTCCTCAATCAACTAAAACAACATACTGCTGTTCATTCTAATTTAAGAATCAGATATATACAATGATAATTTGTATAACCTTCCACTGTAACATCCATATGATTCTTGCAATAAATCTGTTATTTTTATTTCCCATAAGTTTACATATATAAACAACTGAAATATTAATTTACTCTAGATCCATTTAAGTGTTAATGTAAAACTAATAAAAATCTTATTAATACTTTTTACATTAGATATTTATTTTAAGCTACCCCTC
Source organism: Choloepus didactylus (assembly GCF_015220235.1). Taxonomy (NCBI): domain Eukaryota; kingdom Metazoa; phylum Chordata; class Mammalia; order Pilosa; family Megalonychidae; genus Choloepus; species Choloepus didactylus. Next base: position 78,356,380 of record NC_051311.1, read on the forward strand.
ATCTTGCAATATTTTCATTATTTTCTTAATTTTTATAGGTACCAGTTTTTCAACTCATTTTTTACAAGAAGATATAGATCCAATCTAGTCAGACAAGAGAATGGGCCCAACAGGAGGCTGGACTGAGGCTGGGTCTGAGCCCGTGAAACTGGAGATAAGGGTTTATAAGATTGGTATAAATCAGGAATTAGTCAAGGGTCCAGCAGATCCCAGATCAAGACAGCAGCTAAATACTGTGGCCTTTCAGTTCTTGACAGTAAACTGACAAGCCAGCAACCATAAAATTAAGGCAGGGAACAGGAGACCAGTGATATCCATGACCTTGGAAGGTCAAAAATATGGGGATTCAGATGGCAAAGAAGAGATGGCAGAGGCAGTACCTTCAGCATGATCAAAGCATGCAATAATCCATAACTGAGATTTCTGGTTTTGCAAGACAATGGCCCCAACAAATCAAATGTACAGAATGGAATGAGATAACATTCAGGCCTCTTCCTGTTAAACAGATAGGCTTTTAGTTGCTAGCACAAGCAGAAACAGGTCTCTAACAAAATATTGTATTATGGGCAAAGGTGTTCTCTAAAGGAGGCAAGGTAATTATTCAATGTGGACTTATTGAGCCCCCACTGTGTGCCAGGGACAGTGCTAGGCACTGGGGAGGTGAATACAATTAAGACATATAGTACTTTTCCTTCAAATTTATAATCTAGTGATGGATACAGATAAGTAAACAGGCAACTACACAGTAATGTAGTAAGCACTGATTTGAAGAAATACCAGTTACTCTGGGAATATATAAGGGAACACCTGACCTAGATTTCAAAATCAAGGAAATTTTTAGAGGTATAGAAAGCTAACTTGTCATTTTGCATAAGAAAGGGGAAGAGGGAAGAGTTTTTCAAGCAGAGGGAAAAGCATGTGCAAAAAAGTGGTCAAGTCATGAGAAAAAATATGGAACATTACTAGAAATATAAGTAGTTCAATATGCCTGAAAGAAGCACTGAGCCTTGGGAGACCTATAGAACATTTAAGCAAAGAAGGACGTTGTATTAATTTCCTAGGGCTTTCGTAATAAAGTACCACAAACTGGAAGTGTTAAAACAGCGGAATCTTCTTACCTCACAGTTCTGGAGGTGAGAAAATAGAAATCTCTGGGGGCCAATCCTTCCTTGCCTCTTCCTAGTGTCTGATGGCTTGCTGGCAAACCTTGAGCTTCACCCTCTGCTTCAGGTGTCATGTGATCTTCTCCCCTTTGTCTCTCTCCTCTCAAAGCCTTCTCCCCTCCTGTGTCTGTCTCTGTATCCAAATGCCCTCTTCTTATAAGGACACAAGTCATATTGATTTAAGTGCCCACCCTACTCCACTGTGACTCATTTTAACTTGCCTAATGACTCTATTTCCAAATAAATTTGCATTCTGAGGTATTGGAGGTTAGGATTTCAACTTATTTTTTGGGGGGTCACAATTCCACCCATAATAGACATCAAAGATTCTGTGATTTGGACCTTAGAGATAGGAAGCAGTAAAAGCATTTGACTAAAGATGCATGAAGCCAGGTTAAAGGGCTCAAGAGGGTTGCATTCTGGGCTTTCAAAATTGGCCACAGCAAAATGTTGCCCATTGGAACGTTTCTTGACAACCAAATATGTATAATGGTTTCCCTCTTTGCTTCCTTTCATTGGGCTTTGTCCTTAAATGCATCCACTGAATAATTCCCCACTATACTTTGCTCACATCATACTTTCTTTTTGTGTTAACCCAGTGTCTAAAGCTGGACACTCCCCAAACCTGCTTTTGCTCCTCATTTATATTTTTCCATCATCTGATCTTGATTTTAATTTAGTAAGGCCTCAAATATAGGTGTCTTAATATTCCTACTTTAATATGATCTTACACTTTTATTTATGTGTTATGATTTTATAGATGTTCCAAACTTCAGTTTAAAATTTTGACTGAGCACCTACTATGTGCCAGGTAACATGCTATGTAATAAGCACCTAAAGGTGACTAAAACAACCCTTACCATCACGAAGCTTACAGTCTCATTGGGAGGACATATATGAAAACAAAACTGAAATATGGCATGGTTCATATCAAAACAGATACATGGATAGAGGCAAAGAAGTACAGAAGACCAGCAAAAAATTTTACTTTAGGCACTTAAGAGAAGGCTTCATGTAATATTTGACTTGAGTCTAGATGAAGAGGAGTGTGCAAGATAGTGAAACCATCAAGCATAAAAGTTTGAAGAATCATAAAAGGAATACGCAATTCCAGAAAAAAAGTGATAGGGGTATTCACTGTGGCTTGTAAGGAGAGTTGATGAAGCTGGGGGATATTGTGAAACGAGGTTGGACAGAAAGGTTGGGAATAAATTGTGGAAGTCACAGCCAAGATAAAGAATTTGAATATTTCATCTAGGTAATGAGTTTTAAACAAATGTCTTATCTTAACTAGGCAATAATTTGCATTTTTATCCCTTTAAAAATTTTAATTTTTTTTAGGAAAGTAACTCTGACAGCATTGTAGATTATCTGTATGGGGGACAAATCGGTGTCAATGAGTCTTGTTAGGTGTGTATCCCAGTAGTTCAAATAAACAACAAAAGATGATGATTGTTGAAGAAGGCAGGCAGAATTCAAGGGGTATTTCTGAGCTAAAATGGGTGAAATACCTAGATTGGGTAGTGGTAGTGAAGCTGAAGGAAAATGGATGAATTCTAGATATAGATAGGAGATAAAGTTGACAAATCTTGTGGATTCTTTGGCTACGGATGTGGGAGCATTTGAGTCAAAGTTTGCTCCTGTTCTTCTGGCTTGCACCACTGAAGGAAGGGTGGTGCCATACACTGGGATGGGGGAGGAAGACGGTGCTGTGTATTTTACTTTTAGACCTGTACTGTCTGTGGTTACTTTGAGACAAGGACGAGGGGATCTTAAGGAGGCAGAAGGCTACACTGGTCTGTAGCTCAGAGGAGAAGCCTAAGCTAGAGATGATATAAATTTGACATTTTTACTGTGGATGGTAATTGAAGCCAGAGTAATGATTCATGATGCCTTTGAAAAGAATGCAGAGTGAGTAAAACAAAAGAGTCTAGGACAAAGCCTTAAGAAGCCCCAAGTTTTAAAGCCTAAATAGAGGTAGGATGAGCAGAAGGAGTAGCTATAACTGTAGGTATAAAACAAACAAGCGATGAAATGAACAGAGAAACTGCAATGCCACAGAAGCAAAGAAAGTATATCAAGAAGGGAATAATCAACAGTGTTGAATAAAATTAAGAGGTAAAGAAAGATGAGGGCAGAAAATTAATAACATAAAAGTCACCAACAACTAAACTGAAAATATTTTTCTAAACAGTTTGAGGAAGAAGACAGATTGGAATAGTTTAAGGTAGTTTGCATAGGGAAGGAATAGAGATAGTGAGTGTAGACAATACATTCAAAAAGTTGGACTGAAGAAGAAAAGATAAGAAAAAGAGTGACAAGTGGATTAAGTTAACTTGTTTTATTATGACCTAGAATAGAGTAGATTGATGGGGAAAATTGTAGATGAGTGGAGTATGCTATGAGATAGAGAGTGAAGGGATACTTGATTATTATTGTCTTTTGTCTTCACACAAATTTCTTTCTTCCCAATTTAGAGATGTCCTATTGAGTTCCAGAGGACTGAGGGTCACCGAAATTGGACAGGAAGAAGTGGTCATTAGATAGTTTGTTGAAGAGAAAGAAATTTATTTCAGGGCCTGAACCTGTACGAGGAAAAGGGAAACCCATTTATTTGCTCATATTTTTCATCTTGAATCGTAAAAACATAACTGAATAAGAATTTTAGTTCTCTTCTCTTTAGTTCTCTAATCCACATATGGATAAAATAGGATCCACTCAGCAGGTTGTAAGCATGTGCCTCTGAACATATTTAGTCAAGCAAGAAGGCACAAAATGGAACCATATGTGTTTTCTTTTAAGGTAATCTGCTTCAGCAGTTTTGCCAGCACTTCTGAGAGCCTTTTCCATATGCAGCTTGCCATATTCTTTATAAATACTCAGTGTTGAATCATTTTGATGCTATCTATTAAACTCTCCCTGCAAATATTTACTCATTGTTTTAGGGGATTTATGAAAATAATAGCCTCTATAATAAGATATATTATAAGAATGTTAAATCACAAACAGATTTAACAAAGATATTATATTTCAAACATTCAATACCACTTTAGGGACAGCCATTTAAAACAGATAGGCCTTGTACCAAGGTTTGAAAGTCAATAGACATAGGTGAGTTTGAGTGAGATGAGATCCCTAAATAATCCTTTGGGAAAATTTTCTTGTTTCTTGTCTATGGAATGCAAATTGTAGGGACTATTATTGATAACCTCCAGAGTGACTTTACTTTCCTTGCTTTATAATCACACTGTAAAACAGCATTCATAGATATTCTTGACCTTGATGTGGCATTTAACATTTGCAAAGTAATCCTCTGATATATTGGTATTAATGTTGAGAAATCTATTTATGTGGGACCACTGCATATATATTCAATGTGATACATTTTCCGTTGTCTTTGCTTGAAGTTTTTTAAAGCTCTATTTAAGCTCGAATCTTGTCCCCCTACCCCCACAATCAAATTTATCTCCGTGGAACCTCTCTCTCCCCACCAAGTCCTTACCATGTGCCATGCACAACGAGCTCATTCAATAAATGCTTCTTACATAATAATAGCCACCCAAATAGGAGAAAAATAATTTCAACAGTAGAATAAGTAAATGACAATAGTTTGAATATTATAAGTTTTTGCAACTTATCCGCTGGTACTCTAAAACACTTTTCTCCTAACACAAATGAAGGATTGTCGTGCAAATGCTGGTTAAATCTATTGATAGTAAATGCTAAGCTACTCATTTCTGTCTCAGATTGTATTCCTTTAATATTTTCAAACTTACTGCCTGGTTTCCAAAGAAATTACAGCTTGGTTTTGTACCTGCACAGTTTCCCTTAGTCAGTTGCACAGCAGCCAGATATATTAGTTTATTCCCTTTCACAAATTGCTCTGTCAGTTTCCACAGAGCACTACTAGCCATGGACAACATTCCTCTGTAGAAAACTTGCTGTCTGTGCCATCTACACTAGCTGCCATTATGCCAAACACTATCCTTCTTTCTCTGGAATGTGTCACTCATGTGTTTCAGCAAATGCCGACTGTCCCTTATGTCTATCAGGGACCTCTATCAGGGACTATTCCTTTATCAGGGACCTTTTATAAGTATTCTATTTTCATTTTACTTGTCACTTTCTTCCATCTAGCAAATACCATTCATTCATTCATACTTGGTTTTCTCTCACAATATACTGAAGTAGTTTTCTCAGTACTAAAGTTTTCTAAGATATTTCCCTTTATCCTTTATGGCAGCATTTTTCATTTAACCATTTCTTTCCCCTTTGCAGGCTTATTCCCTCATCTTCTGTCAGGAGCATTACCAAGAAGAACTACATGTGAAAAAACAACTGTGTACTATAATCTGTTTTTCTGTATGGACATGAAAAATTGAGATTAGATGTACTCTAAAAATAGTGAAGAGCTACCACTGGAATACCATATTGTTTCTATACAAATGCATATTTTTTCTTTTGTGAAAGAATGTGAGATATTATATAAATAGTAAAGATATTCACCTGTAATAAAAGCTATAATGTTAGAAAGTGAGAAACATTCATTGCTTTCATCTATGGCAATGGGTTTTATCAGTAAGAATGCCAGAGAACTTAAGCAGTTAAAATTCCTGGAGGCAAAACGTACCCAATTAAGGTGATTTACCACATTCCAAAATGACTTGACAAGTACATTTAACTCTCTAAAATGATATCTGTTCTTATATCTGTCATGGATAAGAAAATTATGGGAATTCAAGATATCATCATCACCATCATCATCATCAAAAGCATTTAGTGAGTGCATTTCTATGATGAATCTGCTACTAAAACCTTTTAAATATATAGCTCAGATCATCAAAGAAGTTCTAATCTGCTGCAGTAGTAATAAAAATTATAAAGACCAACGAATGCCAAGACCAAATAATATTTTGCTATTTTATTAAGTTCAAGAAATTTGTTACCAGGTAAACAAGATGCTTATGATTTAGGTCAGCGGTCAGCAAACTGTCTTTGTAAAAGACATATAGTCAATCTTTCAGCTCTGCAGGTCACGCGGTCTCTGTAGCAACTGCTCAACTCTGCTCTTGTAGCACAAAAATAGCCATAGACCATACATAAATGAGTAGGACTGTGTTCCTATAAAACCTTATTTACAGAAATAGGCAGTAGGCTGTGTTTGACCCACAGGCCATAGTTTTGCTGACCCCCTCATTTTGATGAAAAAAAGAAGCTAACATATTTGTAAAGTCTGATTTCTTTTAAGCTTTAAAATAATCAAATGCTTAAACATAAAGGAACAATGATATGAGCCATTAAGCCAACCCTGAGCTTTTAAGAGAGAAAGGGAAATTCTTAGAGGCCAAAAATAATGAGAAATAACAAATCCAGAGAGGTAAAGCGGCATTAAAGCCTTTGGCTGTTCTGAGGCATCTACCAGTCCCCGGTGATATAAAGCTTTGGTTTGGATGATTCATGGGAAGGAGACTAAAAGCAAAGACTAGGGTCTCTTCAAGGTGGGAAGTCAGATTTTGAATCCCTATGTCAGGTTATAACCCTGAGAGAAAAATCAGTGGGTGATTATGATACACACACACAGACATAGACATATGTATATGTATCTGTGTGTATATATATACTTTAGGCTGCAAGAGATTTTGGTAGATATATATCTTAGGAATTGATAAGCTCAAGCCACATGGGCTTGGGTTTTTAATTTACAAAAGATTCAAAATCATAACTTAATTAAAAGTGATTTTAAGTTGGTTGTACCTCTAGGCACCAGGAAGAAGCAAAAAACCCAAACATTAAATTTTCTTATGTAAAATTCCAAGGAATATTCAAACTCAGAGTAAGGAAAAAAATTATAAAACACATACAGATAAAAATTACAGGAAATGCTACCATGAGTAAGCTTTAGCAGAATCAATAACAATAATATTAGAACACCAAAGCTGCAGTTATTGGAATTATAAAATTAGTAAATATAAAATTAGTAAACGTTTCAGGAAATAAGAGAATGAAAATTGTGACTGAGTGACATTATTACAATTATCAAAGCAGCATTGCATAAGAAAGTTATAGACATAAAAATATAAAATCTGAATTTAGGAACTCCTTTGAATAGCTAAACACTATATTTTTAAGCTTTAAAAATAATCAAATGCTTAAACATAAAGGAACAATGATATGAGCCATTAAGCCAACCCTGAGCTTTTAAGAGAGAAAGGGAAATTCTTAGAGGCCAAAAAATAATGAGAAATAACAAATCCAGAGAGGTAAAGCAGCATTAAAGCCTTTGGCTGTTCTGAGGCATCTACCAGTCCCCAGTGATATAAAGCTTTGGTTTATATTATATTAGTCATAAGTGAAGACAGAATTAGTGAACTTGACAATAGAACTGAAGTAATTGTTCAAAACGCAGCATGGTGAGGCAAAGTAGTGGTAAGTACAAATGATATGCTAAGAGATTTGGAATATAGAGTGCGAACTTATAAGTTGTAGGTAATTTTGTTCCATAAGTATAGAATAGGAGAAAGGCAATATTTAATGAGGTAATAGTGATAAAATTTGGAACCCAACCGATCCTAAGAAGGATAAACCAAAAGGCATCCACACTCTGACTCTATAATGAAATGAAGAAAAGCTGATGGAAAAGACTGATCTCTGACTTTGCAGTTGCAACAATGGAAGCCAGAAAGCTGTGGGACACTATCTTTAAAATTCTAATTTCCAAAATAGAATGTATATTCTGTAAAATTATTCTTCAGGAATGAGGGGAAATTAAAGACATTTATTAGATAGGCAAAGCTGAGAGAGCTTATTGCTAACAGATCTCTCTAAAGAACTTCTAAAGAATGTGCTTCATGAAGATGTCAAAAATCATTAAGAAAGAATGTCTGCAAGTGAAAGAGGAGTAGTAATCAGAGAAAATAGCAAGCATAAGGTTAATAAAACTTGGTGGTATACAACAGTAAATTATATCTAATTTGTGGAAATTAAAACATTAGAATTAAAATATTGGATAAAATATAGATTAGGAGACCATATTGTTTGGGAAGAGAGAAAAGATTTTCCTAAATTCTGGACATATTTAGTCAAATATACATATTAATTAGCATTTCTGGGGTAACCACTAAAAGAATAGTGGTAGTTTGTGTAACTTCTGAACTAACAGAAATGAAAAATGTGAGGGCAGGGGAGAAGACAAATAAGCAAGCAAACAACAAAAAACACTCTATGTCAATTTTAAAAAAAGTAAGAAAGGAGAAAATGGCACATAGAAAAAATAGAGACTATAGAAAGATCAATATAAAAGGGTGAAACAATTTCAAATCTATCAATTATTATAATAAATATAAGTGGATAGATTCTGAAACTGAAAGAGATGTCAGAATGAGTTGAAAAATACAATTATATGCTACTTACAAAAAAAATAGAAAGGCTGGGAATAAAAGTAAAGAAAAGGTTATCACATGAAGTAGACTTTAAGGCAAAGGTCATTGCTAGTGGTAAAGAGAGGCAATAAATAATGATAAACATGCAATTCACCAAGAAGATACAATTGAAAACCTTTAGATGCTGATAATATAGCTTCAAAATGTAATATAAGAAAAATTTGAAGAACTTCAAGGAGAAATTAAGAAATGAAAGATTTTAAAAGCAAGGCATATTTTTTTAAAAAAGAGACCTCATAAGATTTATGAGATCTTCAAGGAAGTTAAGAAACAGATGAATTATCAGCTGTGACTGAATTTTTTTAAAAAAAGATAACATTCCATATAATTTTCCAACAGATAGGCAACTTAATGATAAGCTAAAAAATCACTAATTTGAAACATAAAGAAACTGCAGTCCCAATATGTTTGGTAATCTACCAAAGGTCAGACAATATATACTGGCAAAGACAATACCAGAAAAACTTAACTGATTTTAAGGCCAGAATATTTTCTATTTTCCTATCAATTTAATTTAAGCAGTTTTTGCATACAGTTCTGTTCTTAATTGTCTCTCTCTTACAATACAAATGTACTGGGTCTATTATTTTGTGTGGTGTTTTGTTGCATGTGTGTTTTTTTTCTCCTTACATTATTTGGTGTAGATTTGTGCTTAGATAAATAGTGGAAGGCAAGAAAAGGTATAGATAGTGGACATGTGCAAGGATTTCTGATAGAATGAAATTGACTTGTAAATAGGAAGCACACAAGTAATGCATGTAACTGGGTAGAAAGATACCATTTGGAGGAAGATATAGAATTGAAATTCTGTTACAGAGTCTTTTCCCCAACCAAGTTAAATATAAGTAATGCTCATGCCCAGTCTTGAGAATAAATGCTCTGCATTCCGCAGGGATTCACTTGTGACTGGAAAGAATCCAGATGGTATCAAAAGCCTGGAGAACCCCACACTCTCCTTTGCCATTCACATGATGGGATAAAGGTTTTAGGGCCAGTGTGGGGAAAATGTTGTCAGTGATGGAGGCAGTATTCCAACAAGCGTCACATACACAAACAAATAGAAGCCTTTGGGCAGTTGGTTTTCATTCTCCAGAATTCTTCCACCACCATATTCTTAAACCACCAAATTTACTTTGTTTACAATCTACTGTCGTTATATTACTTTCTGTTCATCACATTATGCCAACCTCTGTTGTTTAACTTTAATATGATCCCCAATCCTTTAACTCCCTTCTATTCTCCCAGTTTATAGGTACCTTTCTGATTTAATGTCCTGTCCTATCCATTGACCTATGGCCAATCACTTCAACTATCATCTCATCCATCCTTTAACTGTTTCTCACACTTTTCTTCCAAAGCACTCTTAACTATGGTGATATGTAATCATCCTCTTTGTGTTCCTGTGCCTGGGCTGTTCTAGATGTTAAAGAAAACCACAGAGCCAATATAGGTGAACCCCAATACAACACAAGGCTTCTAACTTCAGGAACCCTTTATTTCTTTAAAGATACATAGACGAAACTATCTCAAACATTTATTACTCTCCTTAAGTCTCTTAAAACACCTCAATTGCTCAAGCATGTTATCTTGAACATATGGCCAACACAGGGGAAAGAAACACAAAACCTTCAATATTCCATCACCCCCAAATTTGCTAGCATTCATCCAAGATCCAATCATGACTTCCTACTATGTGCCAGGCACTTTCCTGGTCTCCTTTCTACTATACTAAGGACAACCCTCCCACACTCCCACAAAAGGTAAACCTATACTTTTGCTCTTGATTCCCTGCCTTCACATCCCCAGAATCTTTACCTAGTCAAGAAGCTTTAAAACAAACTATGCTTTCCCTTGTATTTTCAACTCCACACCCTCCATTTTCTCTTTCACTTTGTCCTACACACATTTCTGTGTCACTTCCATCTTAACATTTATTATCCTTAGGTCCAGATGCCCCTAAATTGGTTACTGTATCTTCAGGGCATCTCACAAGTGTAGTCTCTGCTCCAAGCTTTCACTCCCTACTTTCCATTGATCATTACACCTTCTGAAATCTTACTTCCTTGTGAGCACTCCTAAAACATCTCTCTGGAAAATAATTGCAATAATTATAAAAATGCACATTCTAGAGAAATCCAATGAATATTTTTAGTTCTAACTTGACTTGATCTTTCTCAGTCTCTGATGTTAGTGTTTTTTCCCTTCTTAAAGAAATCTTTTCTTTGGCCAGAATGATACCATTATTTTTGGATTTTTTTTCTTCAAAGTAGCCATTTAAGTGCTTTTTCAATACTTTCCCTCAGTTTGGCAATATATGTTGAAATTACTCAGAATTCAGTGTTTGGGCTTCTTATTTCTTTACTCTTTGTACTCTCTCTTTCTGAGGTAAATTTACTGTGAGTCCTGTATGTATGGATTGAGATTGGGCTATTGACATTCATTCAGATTAATTCACAACCCCAAACTCTTTTGACTTAAATACGTAATAGCTCTTTACTGACCTCTCTCCTAGTTGTGTTTCCATTCAATCCATTATCCGTAATGTTACCAGACATATCTTTTAGTGTAAAATTCTAATTGTCACATTCTTACTCAAAAATCTTTACTTAACTCCCTACTTCTTACGAGATTAAAAAAAAGTTGTGGAACTGTGACCCATGACATTCTTTGAAATTTGCTCTCTACTTGTTAAATCGTACTTTGACAGTTATCACTGCTATGTATATATGTTAAAGTTCACAATAAAAAAAAAGGTATTTAAAAAATTCCTCAGCACATCTCAAAGGCCCAAATAAACTTTCCAGACTTTGGTCCATGATTCTATACCATACTTGAGCAACACAAGATTACTTATTATTCTCCAAACATGCTATTCTCTTTTGTGCTTCCGTTATTTTGATGTTGCTCTCTCAATGCATACAAAAATTTTTGAAATGAAATTCTCTGCTGGTGAATTCCTGTTCATCCTATAGTGTTAGCATGTGCACTAGCCCTAGACTCCCTCAGGGTGAAGTCTTTCTAGACTCCCTTGGTCAGGGTTAGTATTTTCTTCCTTAATGTAGCCATGGCACTTTATACCTCTCTCTACCATAGCTTTTCCACACTGTATTAGAATGGTTTGCAAGTGCTTTTCTTTGCCAGTGCACTGTGAGGCCCTCTTTGATGACAATGCACTCAAGGCAAAGCAGAGTACCTGGAATACAGTAAGTACTGGATAATTTGGTGTTGATTGGGTGAATGATCTGTTCTACAACTGATACCTTGACTGTACTGATTAATGCCTGAGAGTTTCCAGAAATGAAGTTATTTCATGTCAGCTGAAATAGGTGTGATGTTAAAAAAAAAAAGAGCAAATATTTAGAACTATCTTAAATATAAAACAAACGATAACAAAAATCTGAACTTTTTCATCCTTCTGATTTTTCCACTTCTTTAATTCACCTCTTCCTCTGAAACTGTCATTCAGTTAGTCACTACCAATTACACTATTATTGAAAAAATCACTTTCTCAAATATACTTTATGTTCATCCTTTTTTCTCCCATCCTTATTATTCCTACCTGAATTTAGATATCTCACACTCAGATCATTATCATAGTGTCCTAATTATAATAGTTCCTAATTTCACCCCCTTCTGCCCACAGCCCATCCTATATTTTGCATTTCTAGATTAATATACCTGACACCTTGAGCCAATCACGTCCCTTTAAAAAAAAAAAAAAATTTTCAGTGATATTAAATAAACTACACCAGCTTACAGTTAAAATTTTCCCATACTCTTGCCCTAGAGTAGCTTTCTGGCTCCATTTTTCACCATGCCTATGCTCTTACCTGATCTTTATTTGTAGCTAGATTGTAAGCACCATGAAATCAGAGCCATGCCACCTTTGGACAACATTCTACCATCACCAGATAGCGCATTGTCTAGAATATTCTAGATGCTTAAAATTTCATTGAAACAAGTTTACCAAACTTGCTTTGTTCAAGTGCTTCTGCCATTGGTATAGGTATGGTGGGGTGTGAGGATGAGTAGGTGGGTAGCGAGTAGGACAAGTGACTCAAGCTGAAGTTGGTGGGCTCTGGTACACACTTCTGCTTCAACCAGGGCAACTCAACAATGCACATATACTAGCTTTGTATTTTGAGGTTTGCATAAATTTTCATGTAAAAAATTATGAGTTTTAAATTAGACAGATCACTTATTTTTTTTAATTTTTATTTTGAAATAATTTCAAACATATAGGACAGTTGCAAATACAATACAAACCCCATAAAGAGAACTCCAACACCCCCCCATCCCCAGATATCTGTATCTACCAATTTTACATTTTGCTACCTTTGCAGTACCTTTCTTTCTCTTTCCTTCCTTCCTTCCTTCCTTCCTTCCTGCCTTCCTGCCTTCCTTCCGTCCTCTCTCCCTTCCTCCCTCCCCCCCCTCTTTCTTTCAACTATAGACAGATCACTTATTTTAATATAGAAAAAATGTATGAGCCTTGGGGAAAAAACAGACCACTTATCTTATACTCTCAGAAAATCAAATCAATATCCTCTTTTATTTTATAGAGTTGTTACGAGAACTAGTTGTGATAATATACGTAAAATGCCTGGCTCATGGTATGCAACTTTATTTATCTTCCCCCACAACAACTTCCTGCTCTTAGCAGCAGGGCAGGGCTCCGGTGAGACAAATGACATGCTTAGGGTGCAAAATTTAAGGTGGCACTCATTCCCAGGGCCATGCACTTGACTCACCCCAGTCTTGGCCCTGCTGGGCCTAACTAGACCTCAAAACTTTCTCAAATATCTTGTTTATTCTTACACCAAGAAACTCCCCACCAATCAAACCTGAAGAAAGCCTACCCAGGATTACCTGTACTTAATGAAGATTTCGGAAGTCATCCAGCTGGGAGTTTGTGGGTGTGTTTGTGTTTTTTCTCTCCCTCTCTCCTCTGAACTTCAATGGACTTTTGATTTATACCTTTCAGACTTTGATAATAGTATAATACTCCTGCCTGGCTGCCCGTCTTAACTCATTATATATGTCTTAGCTCATCTGCTTGATGCAGATACCCAGGGAGATAGGATTCTATCTAATTCAGGTTTATGTGGCCTTCTATACCTAATGTGGTAATTTGCACACAGTAGTTTTTCCATAAAACAGTTTTTGATTGAATGAATATTCTTCCTATTCAGAAGGAAATGTGTAGTTCTTGTATGTTTAATCTGGAGAGCCAGCCATTTTGGCATGTGGATTCACTCTATTTTCAACCCTCCATTAAATCATTGTACTTTTTCATTTTTTTTTTTCCTTAACATAGACACTTTTGTTCATTTTGATACTTATTTACTCAAAGATGCCTTAAGGAGCCACAGCTCCCTCTCTATCTTAGTGGAGCATTAAATGGTCCCTCTTTAGCACCAGGCACCTGGCTCTGTTTCCTGCTGGCCCCATGGCCTCTTCTAATTATCCAGTCTCACAAAATCAGAACCCACAGGTTTTAATCTCCCTGGAAATAGCCACCTGAAACTTGATGTGTATTTGCTGTCTTGCTCAGATGAGGATGAGAGAGTCCTGTCTTCCTCCTCCAAGCTATGTTCTGCCTTATAAATTAAAATGCTCCTCCCACCGTTTGGGTCTGGGATTTGGTGTTCAGCAGCCCCCGTTGCTTGAGGTAATTAATGGATCCTTGGGGCCTACACCTGCTTCTGTGCTTACTACACTTCAATGTAGGCCTTTCATTACC